>NW_015166474.1:141079-207101 GCF_001447785.1 Gekko japonicus | reverse complement strand
CTGGGAGTTTATCCTTTTTTATAAAATCCGGGTAGATCCTGTAGGCTACATCCATCTCTTTCACAAGGTCTTCCTGTTTGTAATCCATTAATGGGGCCAAAGCCTCTGCCAAAAGTTCTTTTAAGTCCTTGTTTTTCTCTTCAGGGATCCCATGGAAACGTAGAACATATGAAGATCTTTCCAACTGGAGCTGTATTAATTGCGTTTTATTGGAGGATCTTTCCTTCTCTGCTTCGTCTACTCTTTTGTTAATACTCTCCGTCTGTTTTCTCATTTTTTTCAACGTTTTCTCAGTTACTGAGGTTCTTTTATCCATTTGATTCAGTTGTTTTTGGACACTGTCCAATTTAGTGTTGAGGTTAGTCATCTGTTCCATTAGGGGGCACAGTGCATTTGCTAACAGTGAAGAAAAATCTGTAGTTACTTCCTGGTTCTGGGAAGGAGTTGTTGGTATGTTATTTCTGGTCACCAGTTTTTTCTCCGGCACCCTCCGTCCTCTCCCAGCCATAATATCAACAAGAAGTAAGTTTCCCCAAACAAGAAAAAAGTTATGCGATTTAGATCTGCTTTATATATTTTGGCAGTTTTTGCCTTCGCTTAACTTCTTATGTGTTTGTTTTAGCTTTAAGTCTTTTTATTTCCGATTTAAAACCGCCTTTAAAGAAAAAAGGGGGGGATACTCAATCCCGCTCCCTCCACGCTTCAATCTTAGGTGCTTCCAATTACTACCAAGGTCCGTTCGCTTTTTCGCCTGAGCGTTGCTTAACTTACAGTTTGGAGACCTAGAGATCTTTTGGAAGCATTTTAAGGTTTTGATCGTGGTCGCTTGCTCTGGCAGCTGTCTCTAAGCACCATGTTGGCTCTGTGGCAACAGTACCTTTCGGGGATAAGGGGAGCCTCAATTCCTTGGCTGTCGCCTTGGAAGAGGCTCTCCTCAGCTCCCCAGGCTGAGGGTCTCCTACAGAGACCCCGGGGAGATCCGGGATGAACTTGTACCCCTCCCATCGACTGGGTCTCGGCGCATCCCCATCAGAGCGAGATGGGACATGTCCGAGCGGTGAAATGCTTAAACCAGAAGTTGATCGGACCACATTTCTCAGCCTTCCTGTTTGGATTTGAGTATCCCCCATTTTGACCCTACTTCTCCCTTGTCAAAATGAAACCTGCAAGTCCACCCTGGCTACAGCCGTGATTCCTGTGAGACTTAAGTAAAACTAATTTTCTTTAAACCCAGGGCAGAGCTCACGGTGTGTGCCCCCCCCCCCATATCTATCAGGATATAGTTCTGCCCCAGATGGCTCAAGGTTGCCTGATCTCGTTGGCTCATGGAAGCTAAACATCATTGGTCCTGGTCCATATTTGGAAGCGAAACCATCAATGGAGTCCAGGGTCACCACACAGAGGCAGGCAACTGCAAACCATCTCTGAATGTCTCTGGATGAGAGCCAGTATGGTGTAGTGGTTAGGAGCACGGACTCCTATCTGGAGAACCGGGTCTGATTCCCCACTCCTCCACATGCAGCTGCTGGTGTGACCTTGGGTCAGTCACAAGTTCTCTCAGAGCTGTTCTCTCAAGGGCAGTCCTTGAAAGAGCTCTCTCAGCCCCACCTACCTGACAGGGTGTCTGTTGTGGGGAGAGGAAGGGAAGGAGATTGTAAGCCTCTCTGAGACTCCTTCAGGTAGTGAAGAGTGTGGTATAAAACCAACTACTACTCCTCTACCTCTTCTTCTTCCTCCTCCTTCTCCTCTTTTTCTTCTTCTTCTTCTTGCCTTGAAACCCAACCTTTTTGAACCTGTGGCCATCTTTTGAGTTCTGACACAGGAAGGTGGGCACAGCCACAAAATAGCCATGTGGGAGGGGGAGTCACACACACACACACACACACAGAGGAAGACCAAGTGCAAGGGATAAGAGGAATCAATTTTTAAAAATATAGTAGGAAAGAGAAGTCAGAGAGAGAATAAAACCGACACTATAATGTTCGCTGTTGCGGAAATGTTATTTTAATCTGCACAGCGGATCAGATCTCAGATGGGCAATCAGAACCCCACCTGACCCTACCCACTTTCTAAAAACACTTGGCAGTCACCCGGAAAGGTGCTGGAGGGTAGCGTAGTGCCCCCCAGGCACCACGTTGGGGACCCCTGCCCTATGGGGTCACCATAAGTATGCTACGACTTGATGGTACTTCCCACCATTACCTATCTGTAGCATCAATGGGGTGAAGTAAATGTGGAATAATAATTGCATGGGATCGGTGAACTAGGGGTGGAGAGGTGACCTCTCCAAGTGACCTCTCTGTAGGGCTGCCAGCTCTGGTGTCGTGGGCACTGGTCCGGCTGAGGCTGACTCCTCCCCAGATGAGGAAGAGGCAGGGAGCAACTCAGCCTCCTCTGGAGTCAGCCCAGAAGAAGAACCCCCAACAGTCCCTGAGGAGGAAGAGTCCCCAGCAGCTGCACAAGAGGTGCAGCCAGAAGGAGAGGCCGATCCTGAGCTTGGCCCAGCACCCCCAGCTGCAGACACCCCGAGGCCAGACTCCCCAAGGCCGAGTTCTCCCGAGTGCCCCAGAGATGTCGGGCACGGCAGAGGCTGACCATGCAGGAGCGAAGAAGGAGTTCCAGGCTGCAGGGGAGGAACTGTAAGCCTCTGCAGACCCAGCTCCCAGGAAAGGAAGGACCTGTTTAAAAACCCTCCGTGCCGCTGCTTCAGCGCGGCAGCAGCTCTGCGTCATCAGACCTGCTTCTGAGTGTGCAGCAGCCGCTCCTGGTCCTTGGAAACTTGCAATCTTGACTTGAGTTCCTGGCTATCTGACCTCTGGCTTTGTTACTAACCTGGATTTTGGACCGTGTTTCTAGCTTCTCGTGTATAGTCTTGGTGGGCCGCAGCCAAGATAGCCCATCTTGGTTGGGAAATACCTAGAGATTTGGAGATGAGCCTGAGGGGAGGGGAGGGGAGGGGAGGGACCTCAGTGGAGTGTAATGCCCTAGAGTCCACCTTCCAAAGTGGCCATTTTCTCCGGGGGAACTGACCTTTGCAGCCTGGAGATCAGCTGTAATCCCAGGAGAACTCCAGCCACCGCCTGGAGATTGACAACCCTGCCTTTCTCCACTAGAGCTCTGTAGTTTCATAGAACACTTGAGAGACTCTGTTATACACTCAGCAGAACTAAATGGTGAAGGTTTCCCTGGACTGTACCACTGAAAGTGGATGACCACACAATTGAGTGCCACTCCCTTTGACGGAGATGCTCCTCTGCCCATAGCAGGGCTGCCATTCTCCAGTTGGGGGCGGGGGGATCTCCCAGTTTTGTGGGCTCCTACTCACCAGAGGAAATCCCCCCCCCAAAAAAAACAGTGATGTTGCCGGAAATAAACAGGACATGCCTACATCACCCAGAAGTGATGTAGGCACGTTGGTGACATTGGGGATGCAACGCTCTGGGTTTGGGGGGAAACTCTATGGTTTGAGGCTGATTTTAGCATATAGTTTTGCCCAGAGAGCCAGTTTGGTGTAGTGGTTAAGTGCATGGACTCTAATCTGGGAGAACCAGGTTTGATTCCCCACTCCTCCACTTGCACCTGCTGGATGACCTTGGGCAAGCCATAGTTCTGATAAGAGCTGTTTTTGAAAAAGAGCAGTTTCTGTCAGAGCTCTCTCAGCCCCACCGACCTCACAGGGTGTCTGTTGTGGGGAGGGGGAGGGAAAGGAGTTTGTAAGCTGCTCTGAGACTCCAAGTGAAGGGTGGGGTATAAATCCAAACTACTACTACTTCTACTACTACTACTACTACTACTACTCTTCTACTAAACCAGAAGTGTTGCCCCCGATGTCACCAGCATTCCTATGTCTCTTCTGGCTCCTGTAACATCCCCACCCCCCTTCCGGCATTTGCAGTGGACCTGGCAACCCTAGCCCATAGAAGGATAGCCTATCAGGCAGATGGCGAGGCTGAATGATTCGCTGTGATAGCTAACTTTCCATTTGTGGGAGCTTTTTACTTTGAAGGGGAGGGGAGGGAGAATTCAAATGTATCATCTCCCACATGCAACCCTAAGTGGCATATGGTCCAGGGGGCAAAAGACACAAAACTTATTCTGTTGCCCACATAAACTGGCACTTTGCTGTGACAACACTCAGCCCAGACCTTTTTATATTTTATTGTTCTTTGTTGCGTATTGGTCTTCTTGCATCTGTCACTAAAAAAAAAAGGTTTATTGAACGCTCGCTTCTCTAATAATGAAGGCTCGCCCGACTGTTTCTTATCAGCTGAGGAATAGCCGAATTTCCTGGGTTTGGGCTGCATCCCCCCAGGGGTGTCTTTCTCAGACGGTCTGTTCCACTCCGAGCATCGGACAATCCGTCTTCTCGTGCGTGCTTCCAATTTCATCAGCCCCGGGATTTCCAAAATAGGCCCGAGCGCCCCTGCAGTTGCAGCCCAGAGGTCCTGGGAATCAAGTCATCCATCTCCGTATCGGGAGAGCATATGGCTCGGGGCCACACTTCTCCACGCTCCTAAAATGTTTATAAAGCAAAGGAATTTTGTTATTGATTTCCAAATCGCCTGATAAGAAAGGGGGGAGTGCACCACGTTCCGAAGGTAAACCCAGTGCGAACCGAGGAAGCGTGACCTGATAGGGCTGGATGTGAAGACATCCCCTAAAGGAGCTCTCTGTTAGGTTGGGAGAGCAAAAATACATTCCATTCTGAGGGTGGCTTGCGGTTGTATAGTCTTAGCCCTGGACTACCTTTCAGGGAGAGCAGCAAATAGGACCCTTTAAGAGAAGTCTCAGGTAAGCATTGAGACGTCTGGAAGGCGAATGACCAGGAACTTTGAACACAGGCCCTTTCTGCTTACTCTTTTTAATCCATGTTCACCATGGTGTCCTCCAAGCAATTCTGCACTGAAATCGAATCCAACCTTCCCCCCCCATTCTGCACAAAAATCGAGTTCAAACTTTTTATTCTGGGTTCCCCCCCCCCAATTCTGCATGACATTCCCTCCCTTCAGTGGTCAGCCCGGTTTCAGCCTGCCGTTGCCCCCAGGTTATTTGGATGCTGTTTTGCCCTGGACTTAACTTGCCTTGACTCGAACACTGAGAAAATCCGGAGTGGTGGGCAAATGCGGAAAGGACCTGGGATGGAGAGCTGCAGAGAGATCTACGCAGGGCCGTAGCTACAGTGGGGCATCTCGGGGCTAGGCCCCCTGACTTACTGGCAAGGCCCCCCTGACTTCCAGTCCAGCCCAGGACCCATGAGCAGTGGCAGATGCAGGGAAGGAGCCGAGTATTCCATTAATTCAATCACCCAGTGCCCCCTAAGAAATTTTAATGCCCCCCAACTTAAAAGAAATCTTGGCCACGGGCCTGGCTCTGCAGCAGTGTGTGCGGAGAAAATCTCTTGGTGTATCGAGTTGTGAGCAGAAAAGAACCAGAGTCCAGTGGTGCCTTAAAGACTAACAAAATTTGTGGCGAGGTATGAATTTTCGTGAGTCACTGCTCACTCACTCGTCAGTGCTGGTGGGAGGATCTACATCAGTTAACTCTGAGATGTGCCAGTGATTCTGCTTGGTACGTGGGCAGCTATTAGGGGTTATTGTTAGGATGACAACGAGGCTTGCCACGTGACCCACTGGGGCAACCTCTGGTCCCTACTGGCTCTTGCTTGCTTTGCGCAGTCTTGCAGTGGGAGGAGGGGGGGGGAGGGACGGTATGGAAGCAGCGAGGGCATTTGCAGTCTTTGTGTCACTTGATGCTCTAGGAATTTCCTCAATGTCTGTGGTCTTTACCATTGAGATTGGGGGTATTCCTAGAGTACCGGGTGATTCAGTGATGTCACTGTCATGCTCACTCTGCGCCCCTGGTGCAGCGCCTCCCGTGGCCCTGGTGCGTTCCTCCAAGATGGGGTCATCAGTCCTGGGAGCTGGGATGCTGAAGGCGGGGGGGGGAGCATTGAGGCATCAGATAAGCAAGGGATGGGGTTGGCTTCACCCCGTAGGTCCCTCTGCCGTCGTGCAAGGTGCTTTCCGTTGGCTCACTCTTGCTCTCTCTCCGTCCTCGCCTTCACACGTTTCTCCTCCTCCCTGACCCCTTCACTTTCCTCTTCTTTTATTCCTTTCCCAGCTCCCAGCACTGCCCTCTTTCCCCACCATTTCCCCCCGTCCTCCCATCTCCGCCCCCTGTAATAAGCTACCACAGCGTCTAGGGCGTGGCTGGAGCTGGGCGTGTGGGGTACTCCGGGGCTGTGCGCTGGTCGTCAGCCTCTCAATGGCGGCACTTGCATTGCTGCCGCCCTGTGCAGTTCTTTGGAGCCCTCGGCTCTGTGGTCGAGCCCGGCCGGAGCGTTGTGTCTCCCGGGTGGCGGTGGCGGCAGCTGATGTGTCGCGTCGTTCTGGCTTCGGCGCCTGTCCTGGTGCTGGTTTCGTCTGTGTTTGGGATGCTCTGGGTGAGTCTGTTGTCCAGGGGGTGCCCGTGGTGTGTGGCCGTAGTCCCGGGACCTCCGGACCGGGACAGTCACTTCTGGATCATAAATGATGTTACCTCTGTGCTCCCCGTGCCCCATCCCCAAATGGCCTTGACTCCGTGGTAGAGCATCTGCTTGGTATGCAGAAGGTCCCAGCTTCAGTCCCTGGCATCTTCAGCTAAAAGAACCAGGTAGCAGGTGATGAGAGAGATCTCAGCCAGAGACCCTGGAGAGCTGCTCTAGCGGGCAATACTGATCACGTGTTCTTGGGATTACCAGGTGTAGGCCTGGTAATTCTAGGGATGACAGACCTGATGAAGGGTGTCTCGTCCCATTCATGGAGGCTTAATCTTGTGGAAATGGGCACTTGAAGCTTTCCATGGAATGGCGGTAAATGCCATCTACTGATCAATCACATTCCAGGGCTATTTTTCGGCAGGAACTCACAGGAACGGAGTTCCGGCTGGCTCCCAAGTTGGCCACGCCCAGCAGGAACTCATTAGCATAATAGGCCACACCCAACAGCAGAAACTCATTAGGATTGGCTACATTAGGGGTGTGTGGCCTAACATGCAAAGGAGTTCCTGCTACAAAAAAAGGCCCTGGGTTTTGACAACAAACAAGGTAAACAGAATAACAAGCAAAAGGTGGGTGTGGCTGGATAACCACACTTCTGGTAACATGGGGGTGCGGCCTAATGTGCTAATGAGCTGTGCTGTCAGGGGTGTGGCCTAATATGCTAATGAGTTTCTGTTGTTGGGTGTGGCCTATTATGCTAATGCATTTCTGCTGGGCTTTTTCTACAAAAAGAGCCCTGTCATTCCATAAAGCCTCTGTGAAAGGGATGGGACATTTTTCTCCAGGCGTGTTGGCAACCCTGCTTGTAGTACATAGATCTAAAAAAACCCAAACCACTTTTTGATTTTGAGTTGTGGAAGAGGCTGTGCTCTTAGTCTAGAGAGAAGAAGAGGAGGAGGAGGAGAAGAAGAGATTGGATTTCTACCCCGCCCTTCACTCGGAGTCTCAGAGCAGCTTACAAACTTCTTTCCCTTCCCCTCCCCACAACAGACATCCTGTGTGGTAGGCGGGGCTGAGAGAGCTCTTTCCAGAACTGTCTTTGAGAGAACAGCTCTGACAGAACTATGGCTTGTCCAAGGTCATCCAGCAGCTGCAAGTGAAGGCGTGGGGAATCAAACTTGGTTCTCCCAGATTAGAGTCCGCACACTTAACCACTACACCAAACTGGCTCTTACTTGTGCTTAAACTGCATAGAAATCAGGGTCAATGCTAATGTTGAGTTCATAAGTACATTACTCCACTGATTTCCCCCCTAAAAAAAATCCCAACAACTTACACATAGTGCTTTCAAAATGACAACCTTTCTGATTTTCAAAAAATCAAGGGTGGCTTCCCTACCTCCCACTAAGTCTCCCAAACTGTTCATTTGATCTCCACCTCCAGTTCTCCCTCACAGGAGGTGAATTTTTATGACCATTCTCTTTGATGCTTGAGTGATTTTAGAAATAAAACTTATCTTTTAGACGTTATGACTGTGAGCATGGCAGGGTGCTTAAAAGAGATAAGGCCGTAGCTCTTGGAAGTTATTGTTTATTTAGGAAAGTTTTTCATTATAAGTAGGGATGGACATGAAGTGCATTTTTTTTTCTGTTCATGGCTCGGGCTGAACCATGAACCAGACCATGGACCCATACGAACCAGGAGGCTGGTTCACAAACTGACCCAGTTTGTATGAGTTTGTGAGCTATTTAAAGTTTGAAGCCGTGGGGAGCAGAAAGCAGGGTTTGAATGGCTCCGAGCCCTTTAAACCAAACAGCCGAGCAGCAGGGACTTGGAAAACCCTGCTTTCTGCTCCCTGCAGCTCAGCTATTTTTCGTAAAGAGCAAAAAGCCAGGGTTTTCTGCTCTTCACAAGCTGCCACAAACGACACCAAAAATCATGGAAGTCCATAGCGGTTCTTCAGTTCGCAAGCATCACTTCGCGAACCATGAACCAGCCAAATTTCGTGACGAACGTGAGTTCGTCAGCTGATTCGTGCCCATCTCTAATTATTCATTTCTGAACTCTAAAATAACTGGTTTTGTGTAGACAGGAGGCTTGTGGTGCCTCAAAGGGCAACATATGTTTGTGGTAGCTTGGGCTTTCATGCACTAGGGTCTACTTCATCAGGTGAGGCGTAAGGTGGGTCCTTGCTTAAAAGTCAGTAAGTGTGTGTGAAAGGGCTGAAATTCAAGAAGCATAGGATGTGGTAGAAGTCTGTGAAACATAATGAAGAAGTACAGAGACCCTTCACAGTTAGCAGTAATTAGTGATAATGTCATTTCCCTAGTTTTGCAGAGCTGACCCATCTCATGGCTGGAGCACTCCTGGTCTTTGTTTAAACCTAGCAAAACGCTATCAAAATTCTCAATGAATTCTAATACAGAGCTTCAGAAAACGCCTGACTGGGAAGTACACTGGCACCCAGAGCGTGATTTGAAGGCATATGGTGCTGTCTCATTGTAAGTTGGCAGGAAAAAGCCAGGGATTTAAGAACATAAGAGTGTGAGGATCAGACGGGTGGTCCATCCAATCTGTTCATGGCACCTTTGATGTCCATGCTGAGGCCAGCTTCTCTGGAGCAGCCCAATATGTCATGGCTGCCGTTGCACGTCAAGGTCACTGTCAGGAGGGCTCAACGGGGGCCCTCCTGCCGTCCAAAGAGTATAACGACAGTCAGGGCTATTTTTCGGCAGGAACGCACAGGAATGGAGTTCTGGCTGGCTCTTGAGTTGACCACGCCCAGCAGGAACCTCATTAGCATAATAGGCCACACCCAACAGCAGAAACTCATTCGGATTGGCTACATTAGGGGTGTGTGGCCTAACATGCAAAGGGGTTCCTGCTACAAAAAAAAAGCCCTGGGTTTTGACAACAAACAAGGTAAACAGAATAAGGAGCAAAAGGTGGGTGTGGCTGGATGAGCACACTTCTGGTAACATGGGGGTGTGACCTAATAGGCTAATGAGCTGCTCTGTCAAGGGTGTGGCATAATAGGCTAATGAGTTTCTGCTGTTGGGTGTGGCCTATTATGCTAATGAGTTCCTGCTGGGCTTTTTCTACAAAAAAAAGCCCTGACAACAGTCAAGCGGCAACCCCATTTGTGGCTTTAAAGAAGGGCCCGGGATCCCGCCAGAGAGACCCACCAGGGGTGGCCCAGCCATCAACGGAGGTGGAAAAGGCCACAGCAGGGGATGCCGCGAGAGACAAGGAGCTGACCGTGAGACGGAAGGGTGGGGCAAGTTCACCCCGGGGGTAGGAAGACAGAGGGAACCTGGGCATGGCTCCATACCTTTAAGAGGAAAAAACAAGGGGCAGCAGTATGACAATATAAGTATACAAAAGAATTACTGCAGCAGTGCAAAGATGAAAACCTCACAGATGTTGTACATAATATATAGTCACTTCATGGTGTTTATTCTTTTCACAGAAGGACGTCAACAAACAGTCATAGAAGAAGGACGAACTTCCCCAGAGCTGATTGTTCGTTTTGAACTCTCTTTATCAAACAACGGTCTCCAACGCATTGAGCGTTGTTTATCTTTAATAGGAGACCGTTGTTTGATAAAGAGAGTTCGAAACGAACGATTAGCTCTGGGGAAGTTCGTCCGTACCTTTAAGGCCTGGACGGGGAGGGACCCAGGGAATTAAGGAGGAAATAAAGGCTGTGGCGAATGGAAGCTGAGGAGGAAGTGCGGATCCTGGAGCAGAACGGCAGAATGAGGGAGCCAAGATCTCCCTCTCCAGTATCCACCCAAAAGTGCAAGCTCAGGTGAAGCCGGGGAGGACGAGTGAGAGAAACGAGTCCCTCTGATTTCTGGGGCAACCAGCCGAGCATCTCTCCTCACCTGGGGCACTGCTTCCCGTCCAGAAGAAGTCCCTAAACAGGCGAAGCCCGACAGTCACGTTATCTGACCATTGCCTGTTAAGGTTAAACTGATGGCCTCTTGTAATCTCTGTGGTGATGGTGGGCCTACTAGGAAGGTCATCCCAGTTGGCTGGTGGGTCCAGGTGGCTCCCTGCCTGCCCTCGGGAACTTGCCTGCATCCATGACTGTCCCATCAAAGCCCACTGGATACAATTGGTCAGCACAGTCACTTTTGAACACCTTCACTCACAGACGTAAGAACATACGAGAAGCCATGTTGGATCAGGCCAGTGGCCCATCTGATGCAACACTCTGTGTCACACAGTAGTCAAAAGCCAGGTGCCATCAGGAGGCCTACCAGCAAGGCCAGAATGCCAGAAGCCCTCCCACTTTGTCCCCCCAAGCGCCAAGAATACAGAGCATCACTGCCCCAGACAGAGTGTTCCATCTATACCCTGTGACTAATAGCCACTGATGGACCTCCACTCAGGGCTCTTTTTGTAGAAAAAGCCCAGCAGGAACTCATTAGCATAATAGGCCACACCCAACAACAGAAACTCATTAGCATATTAGGCCACACCCCATGCCTTCCCTTGGTTTGCCCGGGAAGGGAAGGGAAGGCAGTTTAAACTGCCTTCCCTTGGTCTGCCTGGGTGCCACGTGGCTGCGGGGAGCCCGGGAAAGCCGGCCCTTGGACAGGCTGGGGAAGGCACGGGGAGGCATTTAAATGCCTCCCAGATCCTTCCAGGGGCCCCCTAGCCCACCTGCCTTGGAGTTGCTGGTGGGTTGCTCTCCAGGCCTTCCCTCTGTATCCACGCATGTAGAGGTTTTGGCTGTAGTGGGCGTGGCCAACTCTGAAGCCAGTCGGAACTCCGTTCCTGTGCGTTCCTCCCCAAAAATAGCCCTGCCTACTTATGCCTACCCAATCCCCTCTTAAAGCTGTTTATGCTTGTAGCATAGGAACCGTAGTTCACTGAATCGCTGTGGACGATGAAATATAAGGGCTCGAGCAGAAGCGGAGAAAGAAGACTGAACACATCTGAATGTGGGTTGGAGCTCATCTTCAGACCGATTTGGTGGCGGTGGTGAGGGTGAAGTGGGTAACCTTCTCTGCCACCGCTGCATCCGTGCAGAGACAGGGATATCAGACCCTGGGGATCCCTTGGCATTATAGCTTATCTCTAGACAACATAGATCAGTCCCCCGGGAGAAAATGGATGCTTTGGAGGGTGGACTTTATGACATTGGACTCCATCAAGGTCCCTGTCCTCCCCAGGCTCCATCCTCAAATCTCCAGGAGTTTCCCAACCTGGATATGGTAACTCTATCCCCCCCATCACCTGCCGATGGCCAGGGTGGGCCCAGCAGCCCCGTCTGTCCATCTGAGCTTTCCCAAGCATCCAGGCGACTTGCAAATCAGGCCTCTGGTTTCGGCTCAGAACATTCTGTATCGTGCTGGGATGTGTTTGCAAGGCATTTTGCAGATAAAAATCACTCGCATCCGCCAGGACTTGGACTCTACTGTTTTGACAGTGCCGTTACAGAATGTTATCGGTGCTCCATCGAATCACGGTCGCTTGGATGACTTTCAGTTATTACAGCCCGAGGAGGAGGACACGTCGCTCGGGGGAGTCTGTGTGACATCTCCAGGGCTCGACTTTTGCTCGCCCTGGGTTATCAAAGCTAGCTGGGCAAGCATAGTAAATTGGTCGTAGGGATTGCTAAGTACATTATTAAAGGAGAGTATTGTTCCAACCCAGGGCTGTGGTGGCTCAAGTGGTTAAGACGCTGAACTGCAGGCTGGAAGGTCAATAGTTCAGTAGTCTGAGACCCGAGTGTTCAGCAGTTCAAGACCCGAGTGCCGCATGACGGAGTGAGCTCCCGTCTTTGGTCCCAGCTCCTGCCAACCTAGCAGTTTGTAAGCAAGACATTGCAAGTAGATAAATAGGTACCACTTTGGTGGGAATGTAACACCGTTCCGTGCGCCTCAGCGTCTAGTCATGCTGGTCATATGACCATGGAAATGTCTTCGGACAGCACTGGCTCTTCAGTTTGGAAACGGAGATGAGCACCGCATCCCTAGAGTCGGATTTGACTGGCTTTCAAGCAAGGGAAACCTTTACCTTTACCTATTGTTCCAACCACTCTGGAAGATTCTAAATAATTCCCAGCAGTGTTGCTACCAGGGCTATTTTTGGGCAGGAACGCACAGGAACGGAGTTCCGGCTGGTTCCTGAGTTGCCCACGCCTAGCAGGATCTCATTAGCATAACAGGCCACACCCAACAGCAGACACTCATTAGGATTGGCTACATTAGGGGTGTGTGGCCTAACATGCAAAGAAGTTCCTGCTACAAAAAAAAGCCCAGGGTTTTGACAACAAAGTAAACAGAATAAGAAGCAAAAGGTGGGTGTGGTTGGATGACTACTCTTCTGGTAACATGTGGGGTGTGGCCTAGTATGCTAATGAGCTGTGTTGTCAGGGGTGTGGCCTAATATGCTAATGTGTTTCTGCTGTTGGGTGTGGCCTATTGTGCTAATGAGTTCCTGCTGGGCTTTTTCTACAAAAAAAGCCCTGGTTGCTACCATTCCTTTTTTGGGGGCATGCTGCTTGAGTGCACATCAGTTGGATTTTGGCATTAATAACAAAAATGAAAGACATGAAAGAAAACTGCCCCGCACGAGTCTAGTAGCAGTGTTCGTCAGCTTTGGGCTGGTACACCAGTTGCTGTCTTGCCTTCAGCAGGGCACAGTCAGTCCTGTATCGATCGCATCCAGGTTGGATTACTGTAGTGCACTTGATGCGGGGCTGCCCTTGAAGAGGGTTTTGGAAGCTAGGGTTGCCAGCCCTGGGTTGGGAAACACCTGGAGACTTTGGGGGTGGATCCAGGAGAGGGTGGGGTTTAGGGAGGGGAGGGGCCTCGGCATGGGACAACGCCATGGAGCCCACCCTTCAAAGCAGCCATTTTCTCCACAGGGAGCTGATCTCTGTCAGCTGGAGATCGGTTGTAAAAGCAGGAGGTCCCCAGGCCCCACCTGGAGGCTGGCAAGCCTATTGGAAGCTACAGTGGGCGCATGAGTCAAATCGCCAGCCAGTGTTCCCAACAGAGAACATATTATGCTTGTCTTGAGAAATTGAAAGGGCTGCAGATTTGCTTCCGGGCTCAATTCAAGATATTGCTTTTGACGTTTGAAGTCCTCAACCTCTTGGGACCAGGGTGTCCCATATAATCCTCCTGCCCATCGTGTAAGTTCCTTGTCACACAGGCCCTGTTTCATCTTCTTCAAGAAGCAGGGCCGTCTCGGTCTTGGCACCCCAGCGTGGAACACCCTCCATGGAAATGCACGGCACCGGATCTGATAAGAACATAAGAACATAAGAGATGCCAATGTTGGATCAGGCCAAAGGCCCATCCAGTCCAACACTCTGTATCACACAGTGGCCAAAAATACCAGGTGCCATCAGGAGGTCCAGCAGTGGGGCCAGGACACTAGAAGCCCTCCCACTGTTGCCCCCTCAAGCACCAAGAAGACAGAGCATCACTTGCCCCAGACTGAGAGCTCCTATCTATACCTTGTGGCTAAGAGCCACCGATGGACCTCTGCTCCATATGCTTATCTAATTCCCTTATGAAGCCGTCCATGCTTGTAGCCGCCACCACTTCCTGTGGCAGTGAATTCCACGTGTTAATCACTCTTTGGGTGAAGAAGTACTTCCTTTTATCCGTTCTAACCCGACCGCTCAGCAATTTCATGGAGTGCCCACGAGTTCTTGTATTGTGAGAGAGGGAGAAAAGTACCTCTTTCTCTACCTGCTCTTTCCCATGCATAATCTTATAAACCTCAAAAAGCTTTCTCTATCAGGTAAAGGTGTTTCTGTTCGCCTGGGCTTTTGGTTAGATGTTTGGTGAAGTAACAGCCGGCTTTTTCTGTTGTTTTATTGTTTGTATTGGCTCGGTGAGCTCACTTATAGGTCAGGGTTTGGGCTTTTTTGAAAATGTGATTCATGGTCTGCTGTTCGGCTGCTTATATTAAGTGTATTTATTTCCATACTTGCTGTCTTCTTTTAGAGACTGTTCCATGGTTCTTGCTTGCAGATGAAATGGATATTAAAGGAGCCGCTGGAGGGACCAGCTTGAGATTTGCACCCTTACTCACTAGTAGGGTTGCCAGCTTGCAGGTGGGCCCTGGAGATCTCCTGCTGTTACAAACTGATCTCCAGACTGCAGAGACCAGATCCCCTGGAGAAAATGGCCGCTTTGGAGAGTGGACTCCATGGTCCTGTGCCCTTCTGGAGTCCTTCCCCTCCCCAAACCCCACCCTCCTCAGGCACCACCCCCCCAAATCTCCAGATATGTCCCTACCCAGAGCTGGCAACCTACTCTTCAGTAAGCCATTTGACTTATGGTTCTGTATCATAAGGAAAAGGTAAAGGTTCCCTTGCTCGAAAGCTAGTCGAGTCAGACTCTCGGGTTGCGGTACTCATCTCGGTTTCAAAGCCGAAGAGCCAGCGCTGTCCGAAGACGTTTCCAAACACCAAGGTGCACGGAACGCTGTTCCCTTCCCACCGAAGTGGTACCTATTTATCTACTTGCAATTTCTTGCTTTCAAACTGCTAGGTTGGCAGGAGCTGGAACCAGAGACGGGAGCTCACTCCGTCACGCGGCACACTCGGGTCTCGAACTGCTGAACTACCGACCTTCCACAGCCTGCAGTTCAGCATCTTAACCACTTGAGCCACCGCAGCTCCTGTATCATAGGAGTTGCTAAAACTTTTTAGCTTTTGCTGACATTTGGGGACATGAAAAACAAGAGGGCTTGTCTCGTTTGTCTATAAAATTTAGGCCCCGTTCAGACAGCCTTGGTAATCCGTTTTAGTAGCAGGCTGCTGATTGATTTTTTTTTTGTCGGTTCAGACACAACCGTTTTAGCAAGTGGCCGCTAACGGATTTTATTTACCTGTGCATACAAAGCCACCAGCGCCATGTTGGCAAAGCGGGGCTGAGCTGTTTTTTTAGGGAAACGGCTTTCTTCCATTCTCACCTCTTCCTTGCGCTTCTGGATCGCGGTGGTGTGCTGTTTAAAATGTCTGTAGCTCTTCCTACAGTGCCACCCCCCAACCCTTTTTCACCCCACAATCTTCTTTGCCCCTTATCCCCCAAACTTTCTCCCCCATAACCTTCCCCATAATCTTTCCCTCATAACCTTACCGCTGGTTGCCAGGCAGTGCCTGAAGCCCAACTATCATCTTTATACAGTTGTGTGGAGACAGTGAAGTCCTGTAAGGTGTTGGGACTAGGCCTGGAGAGAACCAGGCTCAAATCCACATTTTCCATTAAGCTCAGTCATTATCACACCCACCCCTAGGCTTGCCAAGTCCCCCTGGGGGGCGGACTTCCCCGCCCCAGAGGCCCGTTCCCCACCGCTGGCAGATCAGGCCCGAGGGGGGAACCCCACCCCCCACGTGCACGTCACCAGGAAGTGACGTGACGACACCAGGCACGCTGGGGGCGGGGCCACGACCATCCGAGGGAAAACATCCGAGGGAAAACCCCCAGCGTTGTCACGTCACGCCGCAAGCCGGGAGTCCCCCGCTGTTGCGATTTTTTTCACTTGGCAACCCTACCCACCCCGGCAGTCCTTTTCCTTCCGAAGCTTGACTTTTCTTTCTCCTTGGCTGCCAGGCCCACGGCTGATGGACAACTTTGTCATCTCGCATTCGAAAACCAGAAGCGCGTGGGATTATGACTTCACTGCAGGATAAAGGAGAAAGGGGGCTGGGAGGGAGAGAATAAGCCTCTTATCTGAGGACAAATAGCTGCAATAATACAAAACGGGAATGATATTGGAGATAAGCAGACATGTACATTGTTTTTTGGGGGAAGGAGCGCTTGCTTTTGTAAAGTTTAGTCTGGATTGATGGTATGCAAATAAAAAAGAAAACATACACTCCCGTTATACGGTATGAATACGGGTTTTTGTTGACGGGAAGGAGACAGATGAGATAAATGGGTTTCTGGCTTCCTCCCGGATGTCTATCACTGGCAGTTCTGCGAATGTGTCCTGCTGTCCTGTTTCTGTTTACAGCTTCGTATAGTCTAGTCGATTCAGTGTTTCTGGTTTCTGGGAGCCACAAGATCCTAAAAAAGCGAGATAATATTCTGTAGCTTCTCATTAGGGGCTGTGACAGAAGATTCCCTCCTAAGCCTCTTCCATTCCCCAAACTATGCCCTCCTTAGGCTGTACCTTAGGGTTGCCAGGTCTGGGTTGGAAAATACCTGGAGACTTTGTGGGTGGATCCAGGAGAGGGCAGGGTTTGGGGAGGGGAGGGGCCTCAGCATGGTACAATGCCATAGAGACCACTCTTCAAAGCAGCCATTTTCTCCAGGGGAGCGGATCTCTGTCAGCTGGAGATCAGTGGTAAAAGTGGGAGATTTCCAGGCCCCACCTGGAGGCTGGCAACCCTACTGTGGCTCCAGATCTCCAGGGACTTTTCAGCTCACAGTTGGCAACTCTAGGGGCACCTAAACATTCAAATTCTGCAAAAAAAAGGGGGGGTCTGGGTCCACGCTGTGCCAGTAGCTCATTGGTTAAGCTTAGGGTTGCCAACCCCCCTAGTTTGCCAGGGGTCCCCCGTTTTGGGGGGGTTCTACCCGCGGTGGAAGCCCCACCCCCAACACCCACAGCCACCCAACTCTCTCCCTTTAAGTGTGTGGAACCCGTGTTTCCTCCCAAGCCTGATCTCCGCAAGCTTGCAGGGAAATGCCAGCTTCGTGCTCTTAAAAGGGAAACGCGGGTGCTCTTAAAGGGGAAACGCCGGCTCCTGCACTTAAAAGGGAAACGCCGGCTCCTTTAAGTGCAGGGAACTGCCGTTTCTGGAGATCCGGTGCACGGGCGGGTGGGGCAGCGGACGTCCGTGTGACGTCATCACGTCGGGGATTCCCCGCCCCCTCCAGGAACGCCCCCAAAGTCCCCCGCTGGGGGTGGAAGATGGACTTGGCAACCCTAGGTAAGCTGGTCATTTGCATTGTCCTGACAAGTGGCTGTCACAAGACACATTCTGCTCCCCTGCTTTCCCAGGTTAATGAACATACAATTATTCTCCCCAGAGGCAACCACAGCTCAGTTTGGAGCTGGAAAGAGCCATCAAGTCACAGCTGACTTAACAGTTGAACCCCACAGGCAAGAGACGTTCTCAGAGGTGGTTTTCCATGGCCTGCCTCCGTGAAGCAACCCTGGGCTTCCCCAGTGGCCTGGCACCCAAGTACTAACCAGGGCCAACCCTGTTTAGCTTCTGAGATCTGAGAAGATTGGCCTAGCCTGGGCCATCAAAATGCACAATGCTGTGGCACGTTAACATTGGATATATACAGGGGTCATTTCCTGCGGGAGCGCACAGGAGTGGAGCTTCGGCGTTAGGCGCCCAAGGGGCGGGCACATGCAACAAGCCCTGCCCCCTGTTCCCAGCAGCCCTCAGTCAGGCCATGAGGAGCAAGAAGCAGCCAGGTAAGTTGCCGCCCCCCCCCACCCCCCAGCCAGCCTTCAGGTACAAGATCTCGCTCCTCTGTGAGGACAGATCTGCATGTCCCCCCCCCAATAGCTAGCAATCCAAAACAGTCCAGTGGAACCTGAGTGGTGGGTGTTGCCTTCTGAAACACTTCCAGTGATGTCAGTGGGTGTGGCATATGCAAATAAGTTATGCGGATGAGTTATGCTAATGAGCTCCTGCACCTCTTTTTCTACGAAATGACGCCTGGATATATGGTCATCTGTATTTCTTGCTCTTTGAATCACTGAATTTCTTGCTCTTTGAATCACTTCTTCACCCAAAGAGTGATGAACACATGGAATTCACTGCCACAGGAGGTGGCGGCGGCTACAAGCATGGACAGCTTCAAGAGGGAATTAGATAAGCATATGGAGCAGAAGTCCATCAGTGGCTATTATCCACAAGGTATAGATAGGAAATCTCAGGCTGGGCCAAGTGATGCTCTGTCTTCTTGGTGCTTCGGGGGGGGGGCAACAGTGGGAGGGCTTCTAGTGCCCTGGCCCCACTGGTGGACCTCCTGATGGCACCTGGTACTTTTGGCCACTGTGTGACAGAGTGTTGGGCTGGATGGGCCATTGGCCTGATTCAACATTGGCTTCTCTTATGTTCTTATACGACAGCTGAGGGGTGACATGATCAAGGTTTACAAGATTATGCGTGGGATAGAGCAGGTCGAGAAAGAGGTACTTTTCTCCCCTTTTCACACTACAAGAACTCGTGGGCACTCAATGAAATTGCTGAGCGGTCGGGTTAGAACAGATAAAAGGAAGTCCTTCTTCACCCAAAGAGTGATGAACACATGGAATTCACTGCCACAGGAGGTGGTGGCGGCTACAAGCATGGACGGCTTCAAAAGGGAATTGGATAAACGTATAGAGCAGAGGTCCATCAGTGGCTCTTAGCCACAAGGTATAGATAGGGACTCTGGGGCAAGTGATGCTCTGTATTCTGGGTGCTGGGGGGGGACACAGTGGGAGGGCTTCTAGTGTCCTGGCCCCACTGCTGGACCTCCTGATGGCACCTGGTGGAGGTGATGCTCTGTATTCTGGGTGTTGGAGGGGGACACAGTGGGAGGGCTTCTAGTGTCCTGGCCCCACTGCTGGACCTCCTGATGGCACCTGGTATTCTGGACTGAATTGGCCATTGGCCTGATCCAACATTGGCTTCTCTTGTGTTCTTATGTTCTTAGGGAGCTGGTGGGGGAGGCTAATTTTTTTCATTGGCCAACTGCTGTATGGAGAGCTTAAAAAGGATGGCAGGGGTTGGATGAAAATGGACCACATGGTATATTGTCAAGGGGCCATGTCAGTGTGGTTTCTGCCCATGCAATGGCGCATAAAGCAAATCAAATCCAAGGCCAGCCATCACTTTTGCCTCTTAGTCCCTTCATCCGGGTACTGCCCATACTTTTTATTTCTATTTTTTTTTAAGTGGCAGATGAGCGTTCATGTGTTTTTCCATTCCTTCATCACCTTCTTATTTTTTAAAGCTTTTTTAAATGAAAAGTTATGGGGTGGGCAGATGCCTCAGTGGCAGTACAGGAACAGGCCAATCAGTGCTGAACATGGCAGGAATTGCTCAGACACCCCCTCCCCACTGAACTCAAACTCGGAGAGGAACAGAGATGAAGAGCACGGATATTTCCACAACCCACAACTCCCTGCTGCTCTTAAAAAGAGTTACGTGTCTTCCTCAACTTTGTTCTGCGAATACCACCAGTTTGGTGTAGTCGTTAAGTGTGCGGACTCTAATCTGGGAGAACCGAGTTTGATTCTCCAGTCCTCCACTTGCAGCTGCTGGATGACCTTGGATTAGCCATCGTTCTGACAAGAGCTGTCCTTGAAAGAGCAGTTTCTGTCCAGAGCTCTCTCAGCCCCACCTACCTCACAGGGTGTCTGTTGTGGGGAGGGAAAGGGAAAGGAGAGTGTAAGCCGCTCTGAGACTCCGAGTGAAGGGCGGGGTATAAATCCAATCTCCTCCTCCTCCTCTTCTTCTACATGAAAATGTTGTTGACGTTTTTCATTTATTTAAAACCATTATTAGTCACTTTTCTATTTTGCAGAACTCAAGGCGGCTTAGAATGTAAACTAAGCAACAACTGTAAAAATACATTTAACAAAATTTAAATCACAGTTGAAGGCAACCAATATATTTGTTGTTGTTCAGTCGTACAGTCGAGTCCAACTCTTCGCGACCCCATGGACCAGATCCTTGAAATGGCAGTTCTGGAAAGAGCTCTCACAGCCCCACCTACCCTACAGGGTGTCTGTTGTGGGGAGGGGAAGGGAAAGGAGTTTGTAAGCCACTCTGAGTGAAGGGCGGGGTATAAATCCAATCTCCTCCTCCTCCTCCTTCTTCTTCCTGTGATCTTAATTCTGGAGCAGGAACATAAGGGAGAAGATAGTCTTTCAGATGCCCTGATCTCAAGAAGACATGTTGTTGATGACACACCCCTTCCACCCTCTGACCTGAACTACCCCTAGCAAGGTGTCGAGTCGGATTGCCAACCTCCAGGTGAGGCCTGGAGATCTCCCAGAATTACAACTGCTCTCCAGATGACAGAGATCAGTTCCCCTGGAGAAAATGGCTGCTTTGGTGGGTGGACTCTATGGCATTGTACCCTACCAAGCTTCCCCAGACCCCTCCTTCCCCAGGCTCCACCTCTAAAATCTCCAAATCAAGTGAACATTCTCAACAACAGTAACCTCTACAAGCGATGTGAGTTGAAAGTCCCGGGGAGGAAGATGGATCCCTTGTGTAGTTCTGAAGGAACCTTTGGGGAAACACAGATTTATGTTTCTGTGCAGCTGACCAATCGTAGAAAGGCCAAAAGAGGAACCCGTATGCCAATGGAAGGGAGTATGTGGGGGGGGGGGTCCGGATTCAGATGTGATGTATATGATTGCTCAAATAAGGACAGTAACCACAGCAACAGAGAGGTTATATCTGCTCTAATTCCGTAATGTATTTCGGGAGGCGGGTTTTGCCTGGCAAACTCAGATTGCACAGTGCTGTTGTGTCCTGAGCACTGATGGAAGAAGGCAGCACTTTTGTTACATAGACAGATCCTGATGGACAGGAAGGAGCCCAGCTCCGGATGCCTCCTGTTTATGGATTTCTGCAAGACTGTGAAGAAGCCCTACCGTGCCAGAAGTGGACTGCATGTCTCAGAGCTTTCTGAAGACTCGGCTCTAGGCCCGTCCAGGTGTTGGCTTCACAGGATCTGGGAGGCCACCAACTGTGTACATTGGGAGCAGTGTTCCCTCTAAGCTGAGTTAGTGTGAGCTAGCTCACATTTTTTTAGCCTCTGGCTCACACATTTTTGCCTTAGCTTGGGAAGGACGGCTCCAGAGCAAACTCCTTTAGGCAGGCGCCAAATCGCTCGCTCACAACTTTCATGCCAGTAGCTCACAAAGCAGAATTTTTGGTCACAAGACTCCACAGCTTAGAGGGAGCATTGATTGGGAGTGTATTGTCCTCCATATTATGGGAACTGGGCAACACATGGGTTTTCCAAGCGTGCGCTGCCTCCACCCACGCAAACCTGGGAAACCAGTGTCCCGTTTCTAGGGTTGCCAAATCAAAATTACCTTTTGTCGGGGGATCTTCTTGCCGGTCCGGGAGCTGTGGGTGTATGCGTGCGTGCGCGCGCGCGCCGCCAGGACGTCACCGGAAGTGACGTCACACACTGGGCGGGGCCACGCCGTTTGAGGGGAAAACTCTTTGTTTTCCCCTCAAATGGCGTGCCTCCACCCCCAGCGTGCGACGTCACTTCCGGGTGACGCGCACGCGGGGGTGGGGTTTCCCCCGGGCCCCGATTCCGGCGTGCCGGAAATCGGGGCTCCGAAGCGGGGGAATCCCCGCCCCCCGGCTGCATTTGGCAGCCCTACCCGGTTCGTGCGTATTGAGGCAATGCATACATAGAAAATCCATGCATTGCCCGGTTCACCCAATAGAAAAGTCATGCATATCAGGCGCACCATGGGTCCCGGGGGTTCCCAATATAGATCCCAGCTTGCGTGGATTTAACATCTGCAGAGGTCTTCTGTGTTGGTTCACTCGTGCATCACTAGATTTCTCTATTTGAAGCTAGTTTCGTGCGCGGAAGGCGACAGCTGCAGCATCAAAGGATGCCTCGCATGTGTGAATGGGGCTGCCCCTGATCTAACAACAGGGCTAGAAATTCTGTATTACCTCATATGCAGCCTTTATCAATGAAGGTAATTGACACGTTCAGTTATGAGTCATTAGGCGTGGAGTAATTGAGTGCAGGATAATTAAGGGACATGGATGCGTAGTACCAAGAAGACAGAGCATCACTGCCCCAGACGTAAAAACATTAGAGAAGCCATGTTGGATCAGGCCAATGGCCTATCCGGTCCAACGCTCTGTGTCTCACAGTGGCCAAAACCCAGGTGCCACCAGGAGGTCCACCAGTGGGGCCAGAAGTCCAGAAGCCCTCCCACTGTTACTCCACCCAAGCACCAAGAATAGGGAGCATCACTGCCCCAGACAGTGTTCCATCTATACCTTATGGCTAAGAGCCACTGATGGACTTCTGCTCCAGATGTTTCTCCAGCCCCCTCTTGAAGCTGAGGCTAGCAATTCTGTCTGGGAGCCTGAGGCCTAAAGACCCAGCCTGCTGTGGACTTCAGCCTAGAGTCTGAACTGTTTTTTGCTGACCCGTTTGTTTACTCCAGTAATTCTAAAGCGGGCTTTGGCTCCTGCGCCTGGTTTCCGCTCAGTCAGCACCAGGAGAAACCTCATGACATGCGGTTTTGCACGAAGAGCGATGTTTGAAAAGCACAGAAGTGAGGTGGCGATATGAAGCCATTGCGTAGAAAACGGCTTTATCTGTGTAAAACGCGAGGCCGTACGTCTCCAAGGCAGGCCGTTTAAAAATAATAGCAAACAATCGTACTGGAGTTTCGGTTTATTTTGGTTACAAGCATGAGCTCCTAAATGTGCCCTACGGATGCGTGTGCCGTCAAGCGGCTGGATTAGGACACAAAAGAGCTTGTGATAAATGATACTCAGAACTGAAAATTGAACCCGGCCTCTACGCGAGTGCAGGTGTGCTTGGATAATATTACACAGTTATGAAAGAGAAATCCATAAAAGAGTCAAGTAAGGAAACAGGAAACACATAGAGATATTCTATGCCTAAACAGCTACATGGATTATGGGGATGCCTGTTATGGGTCTGGGTACTGCGGTGGCTCAAGGGGTTAAGACGCTGAACTGCAGGCTGTGGAAGGTCGGTAGTTCAGCAGTTCGAGACCAGGGTGACGCATGATGGAGTGAGCTCCCGTCTCTAGCTCCAGCTCCTGCCAACCTAGCAGTTCGAAAGCAAGAAATTGCAAGTAGATAAATAGGTACCACTTCGGTGGGAAGGGAACAGCGTTCCCTGTGCCTTGGTGTTTAGTCATGCCGGCCACATGACCACGGAAACGTCTTCAGACAGCGCTGGCTCTTCGGCTTTGAAACGGAGATGAGCACCGCAACCCTAGAGTTGGACTTGACTGGCTTTCGAGCAAGGGAACCTTTACCTTTACCTTTACTGATTCTCAGGGCCGTTTCCAGGGGCCCTGGGTGGAGAGTTCCCAGACTCCCCTTCCCCTCTTCTGCCCACCACCTGGCATTCATGCCCTCCCTCCCTCCCACCTACCTGCACGCCTCCCACCTGCTAGTGCAGGGGTGTCAAACATGTGGCCCGGGGACCGGATCAGGGAGGGCTTCTCTCAGGCCCGCGTGGAACCGGCTGCCTTCTGCTTCTTCTTCCAGTTCTGCTGCTGCTGCGTCATCGTAGGTTTGCAGCTTACAGATATGAACCTGAACAGCATACTCAAGATGGCAACAGCACAGACATTTTGATGCCATAATTCAGAGCAAGAGGTGTCAGTGATCAGACACAGTTAAATAAACAAAATATTGCAAGAGTGCTAATGTTTTAAACATGTTTTTATTTTAAGTAAAAAAACACAACCCTTTGTGTTTGTGTCCTTTATAAAGTTTATATCTCCGCTACCTGGCATTACATTTTATGACACACACGGCCCGGCCCAACAAGGGCTTGTTTATGTCAGATCGGGCCCTCATAACAAATGAGTTTGACCAGGGGTCATTTCGTAGAAAAAGAGGTGCAGGAGCTCATTAGCATAACTCATTAGCATAACTTATTTGCATATGCCACACACAGGAAGTGTGTCAGAAGGCAACACCCGCCACTCAGGCTCCACTGGACTGTTTTGGATTGCTAGCTATTGGGGGGGGGGACGTGCAGATCTGTTCTCGCAGAGGAGGGAGAGCTTGTACCTGAATAAAACTTGGTCTTAAAGGTGCCACTGGACTGTTTTGGCCCGGGGGGCTGGAGGGAGCTCTGCAACTTTCCTGGCTGCTTCTTCCTCTGACTGAGGGCAATGCCGCTTCGAGACCCTTTGAGTGCAGGCAGCCGGACGGAAAAGGCTGCGGCTCACAGCTGGCAGGACCGCCCCCATGGGAGCAGGGCTTGGAGCTGGGAAGTCCCCAACATTACGTCATCACATTGGGGCCGCCCCGCCCCCTCCAGGGACGCCCACCAAAGTCCCCCGCCGGGGATGAAAATGGACCTCACCTGGCATCCCTAAACTCCACCCTCATTAGGCTCTTCCCCCAGATCTCCAGGAACTCCCCAATCTGGAGTTGACAACTCTAGATTCAGAGGACTTGAGTGAAGACACTCAGCCATATCTATTTATCTTCAGTCTATCTCTCATCATCTCCTGAAAGGGTATCCGTTACCTTTATGTCATCTCATGACAGACACGGCCTCTGCCAGGAATCTGTCCTGCCACTAAAATCAGAGTGCGGACTCTAATCTGGGAGAACCGGATTTGATTTCCCCAGTCCTCCACATGCAGCTGCTGTTGTGACCTTGCGTCAGTCACAAGTTCTCTCGGCTGTTCTCATGAGCAGTTCTCGAGAGAGCTCTCTCAGCCCCACCGACCTCACAGGGTGCCTGTTGTGGGGAGGGGAAGGGAAAGGAGATTGTAAGCTGCTCTGAGACTCCTTTGGGTGGTGAAGGGCGGGGAATAAATCCAATCTCCCCCCTCCCCCCCTCCTCCTCTTCTTCTTCTTTCAGAATGGATAGGACCTGGCTATGTAGGCCTGTTCTCATCCCAAAGCCTGTACAGGTAGAGAAGAGAGCCAGGAGAGAACCAGCTTGAAGTGTTGTGAGTGCCCATCTTCAGCTGGAGAAACACATGGTCAAATCTCTGCCATGAAATTCACTGGGTAACTCTGTTTGGGTTGCCACTCCCTCCGACCACCGATAGGTAGGGTTGCCAAGGGTTACCTTCCTCCGCAGCGGGCCGATCATGGAGTGCGCGTGCGCGCGCTGCATCCATGCCACCAGGAAGTGACATGACGACGCCGGGCATGCTGGGGGCGGGGTCACGACCATCCAAGGGAAAACCATAGAGTTTTCCCTCGGATGACCGTGGCCCTGCCCCCAGCGTGCCCAGCGTCATCACGTTACTTCCTGGTGACATTCATGTCAGGGCGGAGTTCCCCCTGGGGCCCGATCCAGCGGCGGCGGGGAACGGGCCTCTGGGGTGGGGGTTTCCCCGCCCCCCGGGGGGACTTGGCAAGCCTACCGGTGGGGGACAGGAGGGCCGGTAGGCTTTCCAGATTTAGGATGGGGAAACTCCTGGAGGTTTGGGGGTGGAGCCTGGGGAGGACAGGGACCTCAGTGGGGGACGATTCTATAGAGTCCACCCTCCAAAGCATCCGTTTCCTCCAGGGGTTGGAAGGAGCCAGGCAGAGCATCTAGTCCGAGCCCCCTCCTCAATGCAGGATCATTGAGTCTGACCTGTAATTCCAGGGGACCTCCAGGCCCCACCTGGAGGCTGGCATCTTTAAGCCAGTCACTTGTCTCTCAACCTAACCTACTTTAAAGGTTGTTGTGAGGATAAAATGGAGGGGAGGCTGCTCTAGGTCCTTGGAAGAAAGACAAGATTTTAAAAAGTGATCGTTTTAGCAGGAGAAATAAATTCTATACATCTCCCTCTGGGAATGCAGCGCCGTGATAGATCTGGGCGGGGGGGGGGGGAGAGATCTGAGTATAGGTGATGCAAAGCTCAGCCTCCCTCACATGGGGAGAAAAATCTGGAAGGTGTGTGTGATGTATTAGGGCTGGGACATTCCAGGACTGGGTGCCAGAGACTGTCTGAGCTTGGAGCTCTAGAACAATAGCCCACCAGGACTCTGGAGGTGACCAATGAGGAACGAATGTTATGTAAATAGCCTATCGATGGGAGTTGGGTGTGTTTGGGGGTGGTTTTTGCGTGCTACTTAAACAGGGCTCTTGGCCTGAGGTTTCAGTCTTGTTCCTGAAACCACTCAATAAAGTAGAGCTGTTCACTGCAACACGTCTTGAACCCAGTATTTAACAGTGTGACTTCCCCCCATATCTGTGGGGACTTTGCAAGTGGGAAGATTTGGCCTCTCAGTTTTTTTCTTGTCAGATGGTTAGATTTTAAGTCACTGCCCTCTCCTCCTCCTCCTCCGTAAGAATGAAGCGCCTTGTGATTATGTTTCCCCCCAAGTAGGGGTGTGCAAAAAACAACAACAATTGGCCCGATTTGGATTCGGCCGAATTGGGCAGAATCAATTTCGGCCGGCATAAAGACTCCTGCATGTCAATTTTGGCAGTAGGAGGGATTCAGGAGTCTTTGGACCAGCCGAATGTCAGTTTCAGCCCCATTATATCCTATGGGCCATTGAAGTCATATTCTGGGGGCTGGAGTGGAGGGGGTTTGAGGGAGAGGCTCCAAACTCACAGGGTAGCTGCTGGAGCCTCTCCCCAAGAACCCAACCAAGTTTCAAGAACATTGGACCAGGGGGTCCAATTCTATGGGCCCTCAAACAGGTTGCCCCATCCCCTCCATTGTTCTCTATGGTGGGGGGAAAAAGTTACCGCAGCAGCCTGAAAGGGATCCGAATGGGCCATTTTCGGGGGTGCATTCGGTTCAGACAAACCGAATGCACATCCCTACCCCCAAGCTAAGCATGTGCTCCAACGGCCCCTCTTGACTTGGCGACAGCTCCTGTCCCCGGCCAATCGCCATCCCTGTCTGTTTGTGACTTTGGGGGATGCCATGTTTGAACTGTTGCTGTGATTTGCATTTTCATTCTCCAGGGTCGTACCTCCCTTCTCCAGGTACCGCAGATGCATTTTGTTTTGGGCGCCTGTGTAGGCAAACTGCCTTTGCCACCGATGACAGAATATCAAGCCCCTCTTTGCGTTTTCCCTTGCTTGGCAGCATTTCTAAGGCTGATTCTGCATTGGCTTTTCCCTCCGTTGTTTTACGAAACCCACGTTGGAACAGAAATTCCCTTCTGCATTGCATGACGCTTTCGCTTCCTTTGATCATCGGATTTTATGGTAGCCTCCACACTCCATGCCGCTTTCGCTTGCTTTGAGCATCAGATTTTATGATAGCCTCCACACTCCATGCCGCTTTCGCTTGCTTTGAGCATCAGATTTTATGATAGCCTCCACACTCCATGCCGCTTTCGCTTGCTTTGAGCATCAGATTTTATGATAGCCTCCACACTCCATGCCGCTTTCGCTTGCTTTGAGCATCAGATTTTATGATAGCCTCCACACTCCATGCCGCTTTCGCTTGCTTTGAGCATCAGATTTTATGATAGCCTCCACACTCCATGCCACTTTCGCTTTCTTCGATTATCGGATTTTATGGTAGCTTCCATGCTTCATGCCACTTTCTCTTTCTTTGATTATCGGATTTTACGGTAGCCTCCACACTCCAGGCCGCTTTTGCTTTCTTTGATCATCGGATTTTATGGTAGCCTCCACACTTGATGCCGCTTTTGCTTTCTTTGATCATCGGATTTTATGGTAGCCTCCACGCTCCCTGCCACTTTCACTCCCTTTGATCATGGTACATTCTGCATAGATTTATGGCCATTCTACGGCCATTCGGGGGTGACTTTGCAGTCCGTACGGCGTCGCCCCGAGGCATTCGAATGTGGTTTTGAGCTGCGCTTTTTCCTCCCAGTTGAGAAAACGTGGAGCGAATGGTAGGTGCAGAATCGCCCTAAAGAAACTAAGTTTCTGCCTGGCATGGCGTCAGCCCTCAGTGCTGTTCCACATTATGCCGACGCTTGGTGGTCACTCACTCTTATACACCCTTTAGGGCCATCCCTGCTGTGTGCCACTCTGCACTGAACATAAGTTTACATGAATTGAAAAGGTCATTTTACTACCGTGCAATTACGGATGTTGGTGTTGGGTTCCCCCCCCTTCCTTCCCCCCCTTTCCTCCCCCCCCTCTTTGGTTTATCGCTTTGGTCCATTCACTGAATTTAAACAGCTGCCTCTTCCGTTCAGCGGATGATGTTCTCCACTGGACAATGAGCTGTCCTCCGTCGATACCGAAAAGCATTCATGCTAATCGCGGTGAGTGCCTGATGGATTAATAATGACAGAAGACTTCAGATCAAGTGGTCGCAGCGTAATTAAGGTCATGCTGCTTTGCAGTAGTCCTTAGGCACAGGGGCTTTTTTTGTAATTAAACAAAAAGAAGGGACCCAGAAAGGAGGGCAAACAACCTCCGGTGCTCCCGGGTGCATTGAACGCTTGACAGAATTGGATGTTTGGACACCTGAGGATCTCTGCTCTCATAGCCATTAAGCAGAAGCGCTTAGCAAGGTACACCTGCCATCTGATCTGGTATCCTCCAAGCCAGACTGTTGTAAAACACACTACCAAAGGATGCATCGGAAAAGCATTTTGCTAACTTGAGCTGCTTCGGAATATTGCCGCCCCGTTAACAGACTGAAGCTGACCACAGGAAATGTATTATACTATTTGTGAGAGCATTTGGGGGCTGACCTCGACAGCCCTAAATAGGCTTTCGAGCCATTTGAAGGCCAGAGAGCCCATTAGGGCTGCCAATCTCCAGGCGGCACCTGGGGATCTCCTGCTTCCCTTCTTCAAACTCCTCCTCCAAGCTTGTGCCAGCACACTCCATTGTTCCATGCCCATGGCTGCCTTGGTGAAACTTGCACTGTTCGGGGTCCTGAATAGCCAGATTACAACCATTGTTCAATCCCCCTGGCACTGTCGCCTGGCCACTGTGGTTGTTTGTATGCATTTGTCACATTTTTCTATGCCCTGCCGTTGGCCCTCCAGAGAAATGGGTTGGCCACTGTGTAAGGCACCATGCTGGATTAGATGGAGTCCTGGTCAGATCCAGCAGGGCTCTTCTGATGCTCTTATCAGGGGAAGGCCTCATCCTCTGTGCCCTGTTGTTGGTCATCCAGAGGAACACGTTGGCCACTGTGTGAGACAGGATGCTGGACTGGATGGACCATTGGTCTGATCTAGCAGGGCGCTTCTTATATTCTTATCAGGGGAAGGCTTCGGCCTCTATGCCTTGTTGTTGGCTCTCCAGGAGAACTGGTTAGCCACTGGGTGAGATGGGATGCTGGACTGGATGGACCACTGGTCTGATCCAGCAGGGCTCTTCTGATGCTCTTATCAGGGGAAGGCCTCGGCCTCTATGCCCTGTTTTTGGCCCGCCAGAGGAACTGGTTGGCGACTGTGTGAGACAGGATGCTGGACTAGATAGACCACTGGTCTGATCCAGCAGGGCTCTTCTGATGCTCTTATCAGGGGAAGGCCTCGGCCTCTATGCCCTGTTTTTGGCCCGCCAGAGGAACTGGTTGGCGACTGTGTGAGACAGGATGCTGGACTAGATAGACCACTGGTCTGATCCAGCAGGGCTCTTCTGATGCTCTTATCAGGGGAAGGCCTCAGCCTCTAGGCCCTGTTGTTGCCTCTTCAGAGGAACTGTTTGGCCACTGTGTGAGACAGAATGCTGGTCTAGATGGACCGTCTGATCTAACAGGGCACTTCTTATGTTCTTTCTGCTCACCTCTTTGAGGGTTGGCAGAGGCATGAGGAAATGGTCAGAGGGCTGATGGGAATGGTTTAGAAAGTCCTTTTCCTTGATTTTAGCGAAAAATGGCTGCTCCTGTTGACTTCAACGGAATTCCTAATCTTTAGACATCTTGAGTTTTTATGAGTACAGATCCGAAGGGCCACAATTTTAAATTCTGGTGCTGGGCCCTACTAGGCGCTATAAGTGTTTTCTCCGACATGAATCAAGACGTAAACCGAGGAATGTTTTTAAGCCTCTCCCCCAGTTTGATGAGGTCTCTGTAAGGGTTTGTCTTCGATGTACCTCAGGCAAACAAAATTATGATGAGATACTTAAGGGGGAGAGAGCCAGTAATGGCATACACATGAGGTCTAGGGTGGGAGTTGAAAGAGCCAGTTGCTGTTGTCAGTGGTAAGGTCCCTGGCAACTGGTGAGAAGGTCGTGGGCAGGGATATTGGCATGCTGCCAGGTCTGGCATCACATCACGTGTGGTTAAAAAAAAAGGAGTTATATAGGTAGCTCTAGGAACTGCTGGAAACTCTATGGTGAAACCATGGAGTTTGTGGTAGGGTTGCCAGCTCTGGTTGGGAAATACCTGGAGATTTTGGGGGGTGGAGCCTAGTCTGGGGAGGGGAGGGACCTCAGCAGGGTTCCAAAGCAGCCATTTTCTCCAGGTGAACGGAACTCTGTTGCCTGGAGATCAGTTGAAATCCCAGGATATCTTCAGCCACCACCTGGAGATTGGTAACCCTATTTTCTGGTGATTTCCTAGAGCTACCCCAAGTCACATCTGGTTAGGGCAGCCAACCCCCCCCCCAGTGGGGGAAGGAGTTCCCCTGCCCTCAAGTCCCATTGCCCATTACTGCTGGAAGTAGGGTTGCCAGCCTCCAGGTGTGGCCTGGAGATCTCCCGCTTTTACAACCGATCTCCAGCTGACAGAGATCAGCTCCCCTGGAGAAAATGGCTGCTTTGAAGGGTGGACTCTGTGGCACTGGACCATGCTGAGGCCCCTCCCCAAGCCCCACCCTCTCCTGGCTCCACCCCCAAAGTCTCCAGGTATTTTCCAACCCAGACCTGGCAACCCTAGCTGGAAGTGACGGCGGGGGAAAAAATAGAAAGAAAAATAAGGCCTTATCTACTTATCGGAAGCTCTTACCATAGAGTGCCAGGTGATTCCTAGAGCTCCCCAGACACAGTATGTATGAATGTATTCGATGTTAGTTGTTTATGTTATAAACTTTGAATGAGATTATCTTTAGGACTTTACATGTCCATGTGTATTTTTTTACACAGTGCTACAGTGCTACAGCCTCCGTGCTGTGATTTTGTATCAAAGTTGCTTTCACTGTGTTGCCATGATATATTTATACCACCTGGAGGTGTGCAAACCCAAGCAGGTGGCAGGGGTTCCCTCCCCCAACCAGGGGCATGCCAATCTTAATCAAAAGTCAGGCAATGCTCCTGCTGGAAGGACATACAGAGGCCTTTGCCTCTGGCAGATCAAAGCTTCTGTTGATGTCCGTGAATGAGAGGAGGGAGGTGAAGAGCCCTTTGCTCTTGATGGGTTTAGGAGAGAGCCCGGTTGGAGCCACAGAAAAGAACAAGAGTCCAGTAACCCCATAAAGACAATGTTCCCTCTAAGCTGAGTTAGTGTGAGCCAGCTCACAGTTTTTTAGCCTCCAGCTCACACAGTTTTGCCTTCGCTCAGGAAGGGATGGCTCCAGAGCTGACTAATTTATGCCGCAGCCAAATTGCTCGCTCACAACCTTAATGCCAGTTGCTCATGGGGCAGATTTTTTGCTCGCAAGACTCCGCACCTTAGAGGGAGTACCGCCTAAAGACTAACGGAATTTGTGGCAGGGGATGAGTGTCCGCGAGTCACTGCTCACTTCTTCAGTGACTCACGAAAGCTCATCCCCTGCCACAAACTTTGTTAGTCTTCAAGGTGCTACTGGACTCTGGCTCTTGTCTGCCGCTACAGGCAGACTAACACGGCAACCCGTCTTGATCTATCTAGTTGGAGCAAATAAAGCTGTTCCTTCCGCCCTTTCTCAATTAACATAAGAACATAAGAGAAGCCAGTGTTGCATCAGGCCAAAGGCCCATCCAGTCCAACACTCTGTCTCACAGTGGCCAAAAATACCAGGTGCCATCAGGAGGTCCAGCAGTGGGGCCAGGACACTGGAAGCCCTCCCACTGTTGCCCCCCACCCCCTAGCACCAAGAATACAGAGCATCACTGGCCCCAGACCGAGAGTTCCTATCTATACCTTGTGGCTAATAGCCACTGATGGACCTCTGCTCCGTATGTTTATCCATAAGAACATCAGAGAAACCAATGTTGGATCAGGCCAGTGGCCCATCCAGTCCAACACTCTGTCTCACAGTGGCCAAAAATACCAGGTGCCATCAGGAGGTCCAGCAGTGGGGCCAGGACACTAGGAGCCCTCCCACTGTTGCCCCCCCCCAGCACCATAAATACAGAGCATCACTTGCCCCAGACCGAGAGTTCCTATCTATACCTTGAGGCTAATAGCCACTGATAGACCTCTGCTCCATAGGTCTATCCAGTTCCCACTTGAAGCTGTCCATGCTTGTAGCTGCCACCACCTCCTGTGACAGTGTATAAGAATAAGGCCTCTTAGCTACTAGGCAGGGCCCTGATTCACGATTGTTAGTTACCAGGCAGGGCCGCTTGTTACGGAGAGTACCTTCTCCCAGGGCTTTTTTTTGTAGAAAAAGTCCAGCAGGAACTCATTAGCATAATAGGCCACACCCAGAACCAGAAACTTATTAGCCTATTAGGCCACACCCCTGACTGCACCACTCATTAGCATATTAAGTCACATTCCCATGTTACCAGAGGTGTGGTCATCCAGCCACACCCATCTTTTGCTTCTTATTCTGTTTACCTTGTTTGTGGTCAAAACCCAGGGCCTTTTTTTGTAGCAGGAACTCCTTTGCATGTTAGGCCACACAACCCTAATGTAGCCAATCCTACTGAGTGCCTGCTGTTGGGTGTGGCCTATTATGCTAATGAGTTCCTGCTGGGCGTGGCCAACTTGGGAGCCAGCCGGAACTCCGTTCCTGTGCGTTCCTGCCCAAAAATAGCCCTGCCTTCTCCCGTATAAACTCCTCCATGCGCTTACATCTTCTGGTGAGAACTTCCTCTGTGTGCCTCACCCATTGGAAAATGACGGGACGGAGACAGCCTCTAGGATCAGAGCATTCCCTGTCATCGTACCCCCTTCCTGTGGAAATGCTCCCGAAAGAACCTGGAATTACCAATTTTCTGCAGGAGCTCTGTGAAGAAGTTCCTATGGGGGGGGGACATTTGCTGATTGTCGCGTAAATTGTTAATTTATGCGGTGCTGCCAGTGATCGCGATTGCCTCCATCTGGATTGCTTTTTGAACTCACTGATGTTGTTGTTTTCCATTTTAATTATTGTTCACTGCTTTGGGGGGGACTGTTTTTTTGTGACCGAGTCGGGGTGGGAGGGGGAATACATGAGAAGAATGGGATTCTGTGTTTATTTTGGAAACCTCTGACCCTGCTTCTCTCACACAGACTGGGAAGAGCTTACAGTACATAATTAATTGTAATGTAAATCAGAGAACAAATAAAAGCTAGCATTTGTGTAGCTATCAGTGGTTATCTGAGAAGGCGAGAGTCACTGGGAAAGACAATAACGCTAGGGAAAGTCGAAGGGAGCAGGAAATGAGGAAGACCCATCAGATGGGTTGACTCAATCCAGGAAGCCAGGGCTCTCCGTTTGCGAGACCTGAGCAAGGCTATTACCCATAGGATGTTTCAGGGGTCATTTTGTAGAAAAAGAGGTGCAGGAGCTCATTAGCCTAACTCATTAGCATAACTTATTTCCATATGCCACACCCCCTGACCTCACCGGAAGTGTGTCAGAAGGCAACACCCACTGCTCAGGCTCCACTGGACTCTTTTGGATTGCTAGCTTTTGGGGAGGGGGACGCACAGATCTGCCCTCACAGAGGAGGGAGAGCTTGTACCTGAATAAACCTTGGCCTTAAAAGTGCTACTGGACTGTTTTGGGTTGCTATCACGGAGGGGGGGGGCTCTGCAGCTTACCTGGCTGCTTCTTGCTCCTTGTGGCCCGGGGCTGCTGGGAGCAAGGGGTGGGGCTTGTTGCATGTGCCCGCCCCCTGGGCTCTTTACTGCCGGAGCTCCGCAAATAGCCACACCTCCCCCCAGGGCCATTATAAATCAAAATACGGTAAGAGAATCAATACTTCAACAGAATATATTTCCGTGTACAGTTCACAGAGTCAGCCCTGTGATGTGAAAGACCTCCACAAAGAAGTGATACCAATCTCTCCATTTCACGAAAGCCTTTAAATAGGAGAAGTATCTGTGGAAGGGAGTGCGGCTCAAATGGTAGACTAACTGCTTGGCAGGGCAGGGATCCCAGGCTCAACCCCAAGTGCCTCCACTCAAAGGACCTGTCAGTAGGTGATGGGAAAGACCCTCTTCCTGAGACCCTGGAGAGCCGCTGCCAGTCTGAGTAGGCAATACTGACCCTGATGGACCAAGGGTCTGACTCAGTGTAACTCATGTGTGTTCATGTGTGGTGTCATCTTTCCTGCAGCTCGAGTTGCCAGCTGCGTGTTGGCAAATACCTGGAGATTTGGGGGGCGGAGGCTGAGGAGGGCGGGGTTTGGGGAGGGGAGGGACTTCAGTGGGGCATACTGCCATAGAGGCCACCTTCCAAAGTGGTCGCTTTCTCCAAGCGAACTGATCTCTGACGCCTGGAAATCAGTTGTAATAGTGGGAGATCTCCAGTCACCACCCTGCCTAGAGCCTGGTAAGGCATAAGAACATAAGAGACGCCAGTGTTGGATCAGGCCAGTGGCCCATCCAGTCCAACACTCTGTGTCACACAGTGGCCCAAAGTACCAGGTGCCAGGGCTATTTTTGGGCAGGAACGCACAGGAACGGAGTTCCGGCTGGCTTCAGAGTTGGCCACGCCCACTACAGCCAAAACTACAGAGGGAAGGCCTGGAGAGCGACCCCTCCCCGGCAGCTCCAAGGTGGGGGGACCTGGAAGGATCAGGGAGGCATTTAAATGCATCCCCTGCTTGTCCAAGGGCCGGCTTGCCCGGGTAAGCCAAGGGAAGGCATGGGGTGTGGCCTGATACGCTAATGAGCTGTGCTGTCAGGGTGTGGCCTAATATGCTAATGGGTTTCTGCTGTTGGGTGTGGCCTATGCTAATGAGTTCCTGCTGGGCTTTTTCTACAAAAAAAGCCCTGCCAGGTGCCATCAGGAGGTCCATCAGTGGGGCCAGGACACCAGAAGCCCTCCCACTGTCCCCCCTCCAGTACCCAGAATATGGAGCATCACTTGCCCCAGCCCAAGAGTTCCTACCTATACCTTGTGGCTAATAACCACTGATGAACCTCTGCTCCATATGTTTATCCAGTTTCCTCTTGAAGCCGCCCATGCTTGTAGCCGCCGCTACCTCCTGTGGCAGGGAATTCCATGTGTTGATCACTTTTTGAGTGAAGAAGTCCTTCCTTTTATCCGTTCTAACCCGACCGCTCAGCAATTTCATGGAGTGCCCACGAGTTCTTGTAGTAGTAGAAGAAAACGTTGGATTTGTAAACCTCCCTTCACTACCCAAAGGAGTCTCAGAGCGGCTTACAATCTCCTTTCCCTTCCCCTCCCCACAACAGACACCCTGTGAGGTAGGTGGGGCTGAGGGAGATCTTCCGAGAACCGCCCTTGAGAGAACAGCTCTGGGAGAACTTGTGACTGACCCAAGGTCATACCAGCAGATGCATGTGGAGGAGTGTGGAATAGAACCCGGCTCTCCCAGATTAGAGTCTGCGCTCCTAACCACTACACCAAGAATGCAGGCGGGAGTGGGGAGGGAGTGTGGCTTGCCTAAGCCCGCCAAGTGACTTTGTGGCAGTATAGAGGTTTGTGGCCCTGCGTCTCACAGTCTTTACGCCGCCCCGTTTGTACTTGGTGCCATACCAGAATCTCGTCTTTTTTTTTTCTGCCGCTGCTCCGTGCAAATCTTCTTAGTGCATTTCTCCCTTCAGTCTCCCTGCTATCGATATCACAAGCAGCTGGTTGACACTTGCCAGAGATTCAAACTCTCTCCCTGCCAATTTCATCGGAACGTGTTTCTTCTGGTTGGCTGGAGGGCATCTCTGGCAGGAGGACAGAGCCGAGTCGATACCCGCTTGTCGCCAGCCACCGAGGAATGGCAGTCGAGACAGCGTTTCCGCTGGCTGGCGGGGCAGAGCAGGGAGCCTCTGGCAGGTCGCTGGGCTGGCTAGGCTCCTCCCTCCCAATGGGGTTTCCAACCTCCAGGCAGTGGCTGGAGATCTCGCAGTGTCACAACTCATCTCTAGGCGAAAGAAGTCAGTTCACTCGGAGGGCTCACTGGGAGGAAATGGTCACTCTGGGGGATGGACTCTATAGCGTTACATACTCTGCTGAGGCCCCTCCCCTCCCCAGGCTCCACCCCCAAATTCTCCAAGTAGAAGAAGAAGAGGTTGGGTTTATACCCCACCCTTCACTGCCCAAAGGAGTCTCAGAGCGGCTCACAATCTCCTTTTCCTTCCCCCCCCCCCAACCCAGAAGGTCGGGCCAGAACCAATGGGTTGAAATTAAATCAGAAGAGTTTTCAGCGAAATGTTAGGAAAAACATCCTGACAGAGTCTGAAGACCACGTCCTATGAGGAAAGGCTGAAGGAGCTGGGTATGTTTACCCTGGAGGTGATATGATCACCACCTTCAAGTACTTTGAGGGCTGTCGTCTAGAGGATGGTGCGGAGTTGTTTTCTGTTGCCCCAGAAGGTCAGACCAGAATCAATGGGGTTGAAATTAAATCAGAAGAGTTTTTGGCTAAACATTAGGAGGAGCTTCCTGACGGTTAGAGCGGTGGTTAGGGCGGTTCCTCAGTAGAACGGGCTTCCTCGGGAGGTGGTGGGCTCTCCTTCTTGGGAGGTTTTCAAACAGAGGCAGGATGGCCATCTGACAACAATACTGATTTTGAGAACTTAGGCAGATCATGAGAGGGAGGGCAGGAAGGGTTGCATCAGTGCCTAGTTCTTGTGGCCCTTTCTTTCATGCCCAGAGAAATGCCGATCACCACTTTGGGGTCAGGCAGCAATTTTTCTCCAGGCCAGTTTTGGCCAGGGATCCTGGAGGGTTTTTTGTTTTGTTTTTTGCCATCTTCTGGGCATGGATCAGGGGTCACTCACTGGGGGTGTGGAGGGGGAGGTATTTCTGAATTCCCTGCCTTGTGCAGGGGGTTGGACTAGATGACCCTGGAGGTCCCTTCCAATTCTGATTCTAAGATTCTAACTCTGTAGTGGCCCTTCTTGGGGAAGGACGGGGGGTTCTCCTCATGCTAGATTCCCTCAGGCTAGGATCTTTGGAAATCTGGGGGCGTTATCATACCCAATAAGTGCATGTACATTATATGCTGAGAGAGATAATTACAGCCGTATGAAAGCAGAATGCATCTTTTTTCCAAAAAAAAAGAAAACCCCTAACCTTAGAAACATTTCTCATTAACGTCATATAGTTAGAATGAATATGCCTCATTTGGAGAGAAGAAATATTATTATGATTATCAGCAGCATTCTCTCACCATATGTCAAGGTTCCCCCAAAGTAGGTCATTTGATTCCCAAGTGGTGGGCCGCACGGAGCGTAACGGGAGGAACGATTGTACGAGAGGTTTCGGGCAGGTCATGAGAAATTGCATTTTCCTTATCGGCTCTGAAAATATACAAGCAGAGAGTTGTGCGTGCTCATGTAGAGTCGGTAAACTACTAACCGTTAACAATATTGAATATGTCTAGGGATGTCTTCGGGTGGCGTGATAAAACGAGCGCTTGCAGCCTCGAGATTGTGCTCCGGAAGCATGTGCCGTAGTGGTGTTTTCAGAGCAAAGCATTGGTCTAAATGGACTTTGGCAAGGTAACACAACTATTGGCTGGAATGTCTGGATTCATGCTTCCTAACAAGTGGACCAGGCAGAACCTCCTAAGTAGACATGAAGCAGGGGTCACTCGGGGTGTCGGGGGGAGGAAGTTGTGAATTTCCCGCATTGTATGGGGGGGTTGGACTAGATGACCCTGAAGGTACTTTTGAACTACAGTTTGGTGTAGAGCCAGTTTGGTGTAGTTGTTAAGTGTGTGGACTCTCATCTGGGAGAACCGGGTTTGATTCTCCACTTCTCCACTTGCACCTGCTGGATGACCTTGGGCAAGCCATAGTTCTGGCACAGCTGTTCTTGAAAAACAGCAGATTCTGTCAGAGCTCTCTCGGCCCCACCTACCTCCCAGGGTGTCTGTTGTGGGGAGGGGAAGGGAAAGGAGCTTGTAAGCCGCTCTGAGACTCCTTTGGGTAGTGAAGGGCGGGGTATAAACCCAATCTCCTCCTCCTCCTCTTCTTCTTCTTCGAAGATGATTGCCATCTGTCCCTTGTTGTCTATCCCCGTCATCTGATGTTGCTTTATACGTGGAGATATTAGTTAACTACTGCGACTAATAGATATTGACCGATTCCCCACAAGCAGCTGTGCCGCCCTCGCTCTTCTGTTTCCCCTACTTGCATTGGTCAATTCCACACTATTCGCTGTGTGGCCGCATTTTGACCCGCATCTCCCCCCGATTTCCCCCGCGTCTTCTCGATCCTTGTTTTTTGAGATCGAGAAGACGCAGGGAAAATCGGGAGGAGCTGCAGGTCAAAATGCGGCCGAGCAGCAAGGGGGGGGAATTAACAGAGTGAAGGGGGGGGGGGGGGACAGAAGAGCAAAAGCGGCACAGGCTGCTTGTGGGGAATCGGTCATTGTTTCAGGAGGGTCGCCATGTTGGTCTGTAGTAGAAGTGCTCGATTCCACTCCACTCCTTAGAGACCAACAAGGTTTTTGGGGTATGAGCTTTTGAGAGTCAAAGCTCCCTTCATCAGATACAAGTAGGAGCGGAGATCCTTGGGCTCTCATATCCCACTCAGAAGGTGGGGGGGTGTTGCAAAGGAGGGATGCAAAATGGAGGCAAAGGCACAATGCAGAATGTTATGAGGTTGATTAGTGCAGGGGAAGAAATGCTCAGGGGCAGAAAATTAGCATTTGTAGTCGGATAAAAAATATGATGTCTTTATTTAGCCCTGTTTGGGTGCATTGTTCTGAATTCTGAATCTGGGTAACAAAAATTAGGAACACACATACTCGATGGGGGATACACTTCTGGGTACCCGTGTGTGTGAACCGAAAGTTAAATGTGAGCACCCAGTGTGATGCAGTGACAAAAAAGGCTAATACGATCTTGGGTGTATCAACAGAGGCATAACATCCAAATCACAAGATGTCATAGTCCTACTGTACAGTGCATTGGTCAGGGTGCATCTGGAGTATTGTGTGTTGTTCGGGAGGTCTCGCTTCAAAAAGGATGTGGACAGGATGGAGCGGGTGCAGAGGAGAGCGACGAGGATGATCAGGGGCCTGGAGACCAAGAAGCCCCAGGAGGACAGACTGAGGGACTTGGGGATGTTTAGTCTGGAGAAGAGGAAGTTGAGGGAGGACAGGATTGCTCTCTTGAAGTATCGGAAGGGCTGTCACTTAGAGGAGGGCAGGGAGCTGTTCCTGTTGGCAGCAGAGGAGAGGACTTACAATCATGGGTTTAAAATAAGGGCGGGAAGGTACCGGTTGGATATTACAGTAAGAGTTGCTCAACAGTGGAACCAGCTGCCTAGGGAGGTGTTGAGCTCCCCCTCCCTGGCAGTCTTCAAGCAGCAGCTGGACAAACCCTTGTCAGGGATGCTCTAGGCCAGTGGTGGCGAACCTATAGCACGGGTGCCAGAGGTGGCACTCAGAGGCTTCTCAGCGGGCACGCGTGTGATCGCCCCAGCCAGGCCCAGACCATCATTAAAGTGTGGAATTCTCTGCCAAATAATTTTATGTAAATGAAAGCATTTAGGATTGCTTTCCTTACTTTGTTTGGATCATCCTATGTTAATGTATGAGTTGTTTTTTCTAAACTAAAACCTCAGTATTCAGGTTAAATTGCCGTGTTGGCACTTTGTTTTGGGTCGCAGTTTGGGCACGCGGCCTCTAAAAGATTCACCATCACTGCTCTAGGCTGATCCTGCATTGAGCAGGGGGTTGGACTAGATGGCCTGTCTGGCCCCTTCCAAGTCTGTCATTCTGTGTTTCTGTGATTTGTGAATGAACTGAACTCCCACTGTGATCTCCCCTCAAAGCTTCTCTGTTTGAGGACTGTCACTCTTAGGTCAGCGAGGAAATGTCCCGGAAGATTAAAAAGTCCTCCTGCTGTTTTTTTGTGTGTGTTCTGATTTTTGATGTCAGGTTTCTAACCGTAACGGATATTGGTAGCCCTAGCCATCCATGATTTTGCGTAAACCTTTTTTAAAAGCCGCCTGAAAACGGGGCCCTCGCTGCCCTTAATTATAAGCTGTCTGAAGGAGTGTTTCCCGCTGTCTGCCCTGACCCGTTAATGCGAGTAAAGCTACCTTGGAACAAGACAATTGAAGTTAATCGCTGTGAATGTGATTTCTCAGGATGACGGATACAACTTGACTTCCTTTCAGGTGCTGAACCTGTTTCTTGCCTTGCTGTTGAGCTCGTTCAGTGCCGATAACCTCTCCGCACCGGACGAGGACGGGGAGATGAACAACCTGCAGCTGGCCTTTGCCCGCATCAACCGAGGGCTCCAGTACGCCAAACGGGCCATGTGGGATTTCTGCTGCAGCGTCCTCAGGCAACCGAAGGCGACGGCGGAAAAGAAAGCCATGATGAAGCTTGTTGCTCAGAACCCGGGTGTCATCCACAACTGCGTCAGCAACCACACTGCCACGGAGTCGGGCAAAGAGGAGGAGACCCACAAGGATTACCCCACCATGGACGGGTTCGAGAGAAAGGAGGAGAACCAGCAAGGGGCTAAAGACCACAACGATGACTTTATGACCAACCCGGACCTATCCATCTGTGTTCCCATCGCCGTCGGGGAATCCGACATCGAAGATGACGAGCAGAGCACATTCACAGAAACGGACCAGGTAAGCGCTTCCTTCGGCGGTGTGTTTTTGCAGTGGTGGCCAATCTATTGGCAAGGGCATCGCAAGTCCAAAGTCTTGTGGCATTCTACTAGGCATGACAGTTAATATGCAGGCTTCCATGCTTTGCAGTGGAGGTTGCCTCTGGTCGACTGAGTCACGGAGCTGCATCAGTAGAACACAGGAGAGAGAGCAGGAGAGTGAGATAGCAGCAGTGTAGTCCTGAGGGTCCGTGGTTCAGTCACTCGATCTATGGTTTGATTGTAAAGCATCGGCTTTGGATGCCGAAGATCCCAGTTCAATCCCTGGCATATCCAGATTTACAAAAAGATAAGAAATCTTGAGGAGGAGAACAATTGCAGTGAAATAGGATATCACAGAGGTGTTGACTGTTTAATACTGGGAGATTGGGGGGTTGCAGGTGGCCTGTCGACAAACACCATGATGTCAGTTCCAGGGAAACCCGGAAGTCATATCATGGCTCTCTAGGATTTGTCTGGAACTCTGTGGTCAAACCATAGAGTTTTGGCCAATTCCTAGAAAGGTATGATGTCACTTGCAAGTTCTCCCCGAATTGACAGCAAGCCATTGCCCAGTGGAAGTCATATCATGGCTCTCTAGGAATTGTCTGAAATTCTATGGTCAAACCATAGAGTTTTGGCCCATTCCTAGAGTGGTATAATGTTACTTCCATGTTTTCCCAGAAGTGACAGCAAGCCGTTGCCCAGTGGTCATTTTTAATTTTATTTTTCTCCTGCCACCATTAATCTTCTGCTCCCACTGGGGGCCTGCTAACCCTACTGTCCATACATTCAGAAATGTCTCCTAATGTTCATCTGAAATCTACCCTCCTGTAACTTACACCCTCATTCCAGCCTTGTCCTCTGGAGTCGCAGAGAATGAGGTCTAGCCCTCCTCTATGCGACAGCTGGCCAGGTACTCGGAAAGTGTGATCATGCCTGATAAATGTGTTTAGTGCACATATATCTATCTTAGGTGTCATTATAGCTACGGTTGTCCTGAAGGGCTTTGTGAAGCTGAGGCGAACCTTTATTCACACATCGGTTTGGTTAGCGGGGATATGTTCTCTCCTGTGAGTTGCACTGCTCTGTCTTGCGACCGCTTCCTGTTTTGAGCGCAATTACTGTAAAACAGTGCACCCGAAAACACAAGCGATGCCTGAAGATGGAGAAGTGTCTCCGTTTGAGCTACCTGGTGTGAGACTTTCCCGGGAACCTCCGAGATTGAAATGTTATTTGAAGGTGATGTGCGAGGGAAAGTAGCGACTGCTTCAGGTAGCGTGTTTTTGCCAGTAGACAGGGCATCAAATGAGCTACTAATCTTGTCTCTGTTTTGACATCTTCATATGATTTCAGTGTCTTGGGAGAAGTCAGTTGGAAGCTAGGCTGTGTGTTGAAGTGGGTTCCCCCCCCCCCCCGCACGGCCTTCCTGTTTCTCATTTTGAGGCACGATAATTACGCATGTGTAACTGACAGGTTTGTGAGAGCAGGAGGGGGAGATAAGCGCGTGAAAGGGACTGGGGGGAAAGACCAGTGGGGGATTCTCTGATAGCCAGTAATTTCTCAAAGCCTTTATGGCAGGGGTGTCAAACATAAGGCCCGGGGGCCGGATCTGGCCCATCCAGTCAGGGCTCTTATGCAGCCCGTGAGCAACTAATGTCAGGAAGGAAGTGCTGGGGGGGGGAGTGGGCAGAGCCACTCCATTGTGGCTTCAACACAGCAGAACAGCCTCATCTGCAGCAGTCAAGCATCATGGGAGAATCCGCCCAGCACTGCACTGCTGCCTCTCTAGTCCGCCCGTGCGGGTTTTCCTTTACACCCCCCCTCCCAGCCCATGGGGCCTTGCAAGTGAGGATACACCAACTCAGAACTTACCATCTGCTGTCCTTTATACAGTTTCTATCTCCGGTACCTGGCATTACGTTTCATGGCACGCATGACCTGGCCCAAGAAAGTGACATTTATGTCAGACCCAGCCCTCGTAACAAATGAGTTTGACACCCCTGCTTTATGGACTCTGTTTGCTCTGGGTTTTAACAGGAGCCATAGCTTGAGTCGGGCGGTGGCTGAAGAGGCAGCGGTATTCTTGCCTGTCGGCTATCAGAGCCACTATCCTAGACAAGGCCGCCTTCCTCCCCAGAGGCTTGTGCAAAACACTCCCCCTTGGGCCCACCTCGATCCCTTTCCTCGCGTCTCAGGATATGTGCACCGGGGGCAAAATATTAGCCTGGGCTGGCCTGACCTCTTCAGGGCTTGTAAGCCAAGCAGGGCTGTCCCTGGTTAATACCTGAGAGAGCCAGTCTGAGGCTAGGGCTGCCAAGTCTTCACAGGATCCCTGCCGCGGGGGACAGCAATACGTGTTGCACCGCCGTCGCCAGGATGTGACGCTACGCGTCGCTCTGGCAATGGGGCTGTTTGGAGTCCCGCCAAAGCGACGCGTAGTGTCACATCCTGGCGACGGCGGTGCAACGCGTATCGCTGTCCCCTGCGGCAGGGATCCTGTGAAGACGTGCGGATCCCCCGCCGCGGCTTGGCAGCCCTATCTGAGGCAGTGGTGAAGAGTGTTGCGACTCTTTAAGGTGCTAGTGGACTCTTGCTCTTTTGTCCTGCTGCAGACAGACTAACACGGCTCCCCATCTTGAACACCACTGCTCTTCTTGTTCTGTACGGATTACCGTCAATTAGGCCACGGCTTGGGGCTCTTTAGCTTGGAGAAAGGACGGCTGAGGGGTGTGTGAGGAACAGAGGTTTTAGGACCTGGCCTTGCATGTTCATTATATTCAGCTGTGAGATTTTGTTATGGGGGAGAATTGTCCTTATAAACCTCCGTAATCTTTTTACAAGCCAGAAGGGTTAATTAGGGAGTTGAATTCTTATCAGCTGGTGGCCAGACGGCAGAGGGACGGACCTAGGAAGAGGGAGCTACTGTGGCGCAGCACTCTCTCATTAGGCTTCACAGGGTGGGGCCGGCTATACTCTGGGCCGAAATGATCCAGTTTCTCCTACCTGATATTGGACTGTTTTAAGGAATTGGCCTCACAGAAGTGTAATGTATTCAATAAGCTGCCATTGAATCATAATGTGTGATGAAAACATCTAATTGAAATGTCATGTTAAGCTTCGTCCTGGGCTAGGATCCAAATCCATCCAATCGCATTGCTAGCCCAGGAAGAACCAACCAATCACTTGTCAGCAAGCTCCCTGAGCGGGAACGTCCGTGATTGGTCCTTATGCATACAACCTTATTGGTTGGTAATTGTACAGTAGGCGTGGCTACATTAGCCGGGAGAGTTTAAAAGCAGGACAGCTGCAATGTAAAAGCTGTTCTGGCTATCAGATGTTGATCCGTGTTGGAGTTGTGTTCGAGTTGAAGAATAAAGTTGTGTTCTTGCTGAATCACTTTCCAACTGCTTTGTTAAGTGAGTGACTTAACAAGAAGTGAGTTATTGTTTTCATTGGTCCTGTCACCTGGCTTTTTATTGTTTGTTTGCCGTTGCTTGTTATGATTGGATGTTTCCTGCTTGCTTGACATCCCTTCTACTACAACTATTTTTTTTTTCAATTAAATCCAGTAGTTTTCTTTTTTAAACCTGGTCTTCAGAATTTATTTTGCTGAGTGACTGCATTTTATCTATATAAGCGAACCCCAAGGTCTTCGGGACCTGACAGGGTGACATGATCGAGGTTTATAAGATTATGCATGGGATAGAGCAGGTCGAGAAAGAAGTCCTTTTCTCCCTTTCTCACAATACAAGAACTGGTGGGCACGCCATGTAATTGCTGAGCGGTCGGGTTAGAACGGATAAAAGGAAGTACTTCTTCGCCTAAGGAGTGATTAACACATGGAATTCACTGCCACAGGAGGTGGTGGTGGCTACAAGCATGGACGGCTTCAAGAGGGAATTAGATAAACATCTGGAGCAGAGGTCTATCAGTGGCTCTTAGCCACAAGGTATAGATAGGAACTCTCAGTCTGGGGCCAGTGATGCTCTGTATTGTTGGTGCTTGGTGGGGGGCAACAGTGGGAGGGCTTCTAGTGTCCTGGCCCCACTGCTGGACCTCCTGATGGCACCTGGTATTTTTGGCCACTGTGTGACAGAGTGTTGGACTGGATGGGCCACTGGCCTGATCCAACATTGGCTTCTCTTATGTTCTTATGTTCACTTTGGCCTCAGTTTCTTCCATCTGGCATCTGAAGGAATTTACCGTCTGTGGGTCAAACCCCTGACAGGTTCCAGTTGGAGACTCCCCCTCTCTGGGGGCCTCAGACGAACATTCCAAAAGCCATGCAGTCTTGAGGAAATAAATATAACCAAGACTGCCAAAGTGAGGCAGGAAAATACTCATGTTTGATATTAGTCCAGTGGGGGGTTGCCAGCCTCCAGGTGGGACCTGGAGATCTCCCGCTTTTACAGCTGGTCTCCAGCGGACAGAGATCAGCTCCCCTCGAGAAAATGGCTGCTTCGGAGGGCGGACTCTATTGGCACTGTACCTTGCTGAGGCCCCTCCCCAAACCCCGCCCTCTCCTGGATCCACCCCCAAAGTCTCCAGGTAGTTTCCAGCCCAGAGCTGGCAACCCTATCCAGTTCTTCCTGTGCCATCCTTGAGCAAATCATGTGGCAGTCGGAATGTTCCTTTCAGAAATGGTGTATTTTTAAAACCAGGTTTCACCCAGTCAGGTTATCTCTCTGTTATTTCTCCCAAAATGTACCGAGTGAGGAGACAACTGTAAGAAGGGGGGGGGGCATCTCAAGAAAAATCTTGCTTACTGCAGCGCCCCCCCCCCATAGCAGCATTAACTGAGGCGGGGGCTACGAAACAGAGCGAGAATGTTATTCCATTCAGAGTAAGAGCAGGAGACGCAGCTTTTATTTGGGTTTTTGCTCTTGGGTTGCCTGTGTCATTAGCATGCGGGAAACGTGATCCTGATTGCCTGCCTCATTTAGTCAGCAAGAAGAAAAACCCTCTTAAAAGGGGGGAAAAAGAGGAAAAGCAGATGCCAGGAAGAGGAGCAAACAGCAGCACAACTGAGCAAAAGGTTGGGGAAAGGGTTTGGGGGTTTTGGGGAGGGGGGTCGGAATCCCTTGGAGAATCCCTTGAACTGTGGCGCAGCCTCATTTGGAACACCATGCGCCCTTCCGGTCTCCAGGTCTCAAAAGGGATGTCACAGAGCTGGGGGGAATGTACAGAGGAGGGCGACCAAGATGATAAGGCAGTTGGAGCCAGTTTGGCATCGTGGTTAGGGGCGCAGACTGGGAGAACCAGGTTTGATTCCTTGGTCCTCCACATGCAGTTGCAGGTGTGACCTTGGGTCAGTCCACAAGTTCTCTCAGGGTGCGTTCAGACAGACAGCTAATCCCACCACTATGCCAGCTCAAATTTGATCCCGATCTTTTTAATCCATCCTCGCACGACCAGACATCCCCCGGGGGAATCGCCTTACTGCGCGCTGCTTCCGCTGTGGATTGTCTAGACGGCATCCACTGAAGGAGGCACGCGTGGTGGGTTTTTTAAAAAAACAAACAAACAAACCTTTTTGCACATGTGCATAGGCATGATATCGCAGCCTTGTTTATCCGCACATGCGCAGAATTGAGTTTTTTGCCGAACGAGCACAGTTTTTAATTCCACGCTGGAATGATCAGATGGACGAAAGTTCGCGAGTGGCCTGTCGGAACCAAAAGCTCCAGATTTAAAGTAGTATCTTTTTAGTACGGCTCCGAGGCGCGGCAAAATGGAAGATGGACGTTTCCCAGATGTTGATGTCTGGACATTACATTTAAATCCATGAGGCACCTGTGCCTCGCACGGATCTAAAGAGCCGTCTGAATGCACCCTCAGAGCTGTTCTCTCAAGAGCAGTCCTTGAAAGAGGTCTCTCAGCCCCACCTCCGTCACAGGGTGTCTGTGGTGGGGAGGGGAAGGGAAAGGAGTTTGTAAGCCACTCTGAGACTCCTCCGGGTAGTGAAGGGCAGGGTATAAATCTAATCTCTCCTTCTTCTTCCCTATAAGAAAAGGCTGAAGAGTCTGGGACTTTTCAGTTTAGAAAAGAGACGACTAAGGGGGACACACAATAGAGGTTTTATAAAATTACGCGCCAGATGGAGAGAATTGAGAAAGAGAATTTTTTTATCCCTCTTCCAAAGTACGAGCACTTGAGGGCATCCAATGAAGCTGATGGGCAGTAGGTTCAGGACACACCACAGGAAGTATGTCTTTACACCGTGAGTGATTAAAACATGGGATTTTCTGTCAAAAGATGTAGAAGAGGAGAAGAAGAGATTGGATTGTATACCCCGCCCTTCACTACCCAAAGGCGTCTCAGGGCGGCTTACAAACTCCTTTCCCTCCCCCTCCCCACAACAGACACCCTATGAGGTAGGAGGGACTGAGAGAGCTCTATCGAGGACTGCCCTTGAGAGAACAGCTCAGAGAGAACTTGTGACTGGCCCAAGGTCACCCAGCAGCTGCAAGTGGAGAAGTGGGCCATCAAACCCGGTTCTCCCACATTAGAGTCCACACACTTAACCACTACACCAAACTGGCTCTCTATGGCCACAAGCATAGACAGCTTTAAAAGGGAATCCGACCAGGCCTGTAGCTGCAGTGGAGCATTTCGGGGCCAGGCCCCCCAACCTCTGCTCCAGGCTTCCGACATCCCATCTAGCCAGTTTCTTTTATTTTTCATGTGCACCAGGGCCGCGCAGAGCCGTCACTCTGCCCTGCCTGCCAGCACCCTCACCTCTCACTCTCTTGTCACTATTTTGAAAACTTTAACTCTCTAGTTGCTCCTGACACAGCCTGTGTGTGTATGCAGGGGGCGCCCCCTGACTTATTTAAATGCCCCCCATCCTGCCTACGGCCCTGGATTAGACAGATCCATGGAGGAGAGGTCTATCAGTGGCTACTCCACGACCTCTCAATCCCAGAGCCAGGAGGCAATATCAGGGGAAGGCCTCAGCCTCTGTGCCGTTGTTGGCCCTCCAGAGGAACTGGCTGGCCACTGTACAGGCCCGTAGCCAGAATTTTTAAAGTCAGGGCCGCAATGTTCCCCCTAAGCTTAGCTAGTGTGAGCCAGCTCGCAGTGTTTGAGCCTCCGGCTCACACATTTCTGTCCCAGCTCAGGAAGGAAGGCTCCAGAGCAAAACTCATTGATGCAGGAGCCAAATCGCTCGCTCACAGCTTTAATGCCAGGAGCTCACAAAGTAGAATGTTTGCTCACAAGACTCCACACCTTAGAGGGAGCATTGGTTAGGGGGCATTTAAATTTCTTAGGCAGCACTGTCTAATCAAATTAATCCAGGGGAGAAGGTCGTGACGCCCTGGGCTGGATGGGAAGTCAGGGGGCCTTGCCAGCAAGTCTTGGGACCTAGCCCCGAGATGCCCCACGGCAGCTACGGGCCTGCCGCTGTGTAAAATGGGATGCTGGGCTAGATGGGCCACTGGTCTGACGCAGCAGGGCTCCTCTTCATCCCCCCCCGCAAAACTTTAACTTGGGCTCAGCTGTAAGTAGTGACTGTGTGCTGATGTTGGAGAGGCCGTGTGCAATTCAGGATGGGGATTCTGCCAAACTGGTTGCATAAAACTGGCCTGTGTATTATTTTGATTTTATCTAGTCACGCTACTCGTAATCCACCCGTCTCACTGAGACTCAAGGTGGATGACACAGCGCAAGTCAGTGCAGTCGATAGGCTGGGTGAGTGAATAAGCAGTGTCATGGGACTAGTGTTAGATCGCCGCTAACAAAGATCAGGAGAGTGATTTCAGCAAAGTGATTCAGCTTTATTGAAGTAACGAACAAGCACTTAAACGCATTCATAACCAGAACAGATTAACATTGGGAGCTAGGCTCCTTTTAAACATTCCCGGGCTAACGTAGCCACGCCTACTTACAAATAACAACCAATGAGGTTGTGCGGATAAGGTCCAATGAGAGTCTTTCCCTCGCAGGGAACTGGCACAGTTCTGATTGGTCGCTGTTGCAGAGCGACCAATAGTCAAACAGTACTGTGGAGCCTACGTTCGGCTCGAAGCTTAACATGGGGAGTTAATGAAGCGATTCATGAACTGTTTGCAATACACTACAACTAGGGTTGCAGATATCTGAAACAAAGCAGAAGTGTTAAACGTGACATGTTAAGGCAGAAAACGGTACTACGAAAGTATGCAACAATGCAAGGAGAGCAAGACAGTGTCATACAGCAGCAGACCAAACATACTAACCACAGAAGAAGAAGAAGAGGAGAAGGAAGAGGAGGAGGAGATTGGATTTCTATCCCACCCTTCACTCAGAGTCTATGAGCGGCTTACAATCTCCTTTCCCTCCCCCTCCCCACAACAGACACCCTCTGAGGTAGGTGGGGCTGAGAGAGCTCTGACACAAACTGCTCTTGAGAGAACAGCTCTGAGACAATGTGACAGGCCCAAGGTCACACCTGCAGCTGCAAGTGGAGGAGTGGGGAATGAAACCCGGTACTCCCAGATTAGAGTCCGCGTACTTAACCACTACACCATGCTCTCATTCCTTTTATTAAAGCATCAGTTTGGTGTAGTGGTCAAGAGTGGCGGACTGTAATCTGGAGAACCGGATTTGATTCCCAACTCCTCCACATGTGGCCAGCTGGGTGACCTTGGGTCAGTCACAAGTTCTTTCAGAGTTGTTCTCTCAAGGGCGGTTCTCGGAAGATCTCTCTCAGCCCCACCTACCTCACAGGGTGTCTCTTGTGGGGAGAGGTAGGGGAAGGAGATTGTTAGCCACTCTGAGACTCCTTTGGGTAGTGAAGGGCGGGGTATAAAACCAACTCTTCTGCTTCTCTTATTCTTCTCCTACTCTCATGTTTTGTACTTCAGCGCCGATATTGAAGTGCCAAGACCACAAACTCCTTGGTGCTCGTGAAGGGTGCTTGACTATGTTATCTCTTACTTGCCCCTTTCAGTTGTACCGACGTGGCAGGGGCTGATACTTTTTTTTACTTCTGAGGATGTCTGTGCGAACGTCGCAGACTTTAAGCAAGGCTCCGAAGGCGGTGTGTCGAGTGAGCGAGAGAGAGATGGCATCAAATAAGAATTCTGGGAGGATGTTCCGAGTAGAAAGGGAAGCGAGAGAGAATTCTTAATTAATGCACGGTGCATATATTTAGTGCACGCAGGCGGCTGATCGGAATACTAAATCAGAAAGCGTGCAGCAACCTCCAGAAGAACAAGGATTTCCATACAGGTTTCCCCCAATGCCGTACCACCCACTTCCGTCGTTGTTCTCAGGCTCTACAGCAAAGGTAGCACGGGCCAGGGTTTTTGAACAAACCTTCTCCAGGAGACTGAAAGGCACACAGCTTGCCCCTTTCGACGATCTCTGTTTGTCTGTAATTTAAAAAGATGTGTAGGAACCACAATCCAAACCTGAGCATGCACACAGGCACACGCAAATATGCACACGCACACACACCGTAGACTTTGTTGCTCATTTCCTACGCAGCAGGTGTTCCATCTCTGATTGATCCTGTCTGCTGATTTTTTTCCTCCACCCCCAGTATCAAAAAGAAGAAGAGAAGAGATTGGATTTATGCCCCGCCCTTCACTACCCAAGGGAGTCTCAGAGCGGTTTACAAACTCCTTTCCCTTCCCCTCCCCACAACAGGCACCCTGTGAGGGAGGTGGGGCTGAGAGAGCTCTCCCGAGAACTGCCCTTGAGAGAACAGCTCTGACAGAACTATGGCTTGCCCAAGGTCATCCAGCAGCTGCGAGTGGAGGAGTGGGGAATCAAACCCGGTTCTTCCAGATTAGAGTCCGCGCACTTAACCATTACACCAAACTGGCTCTCAAAAGAGAAACAGTCATCCAAGAAAACCCCTCTAATCGGTTGCTCCGTCAAATAGTTACTACCACGGTTGTCAGCTCTGGGTTGGGAGATGGAGGCATTGGGGGTGGAGCCTGAGGAGGGCGGGGTTTGCAGAGGGGAGGGACCTGAGCAGAGTATAACGCCCTAAAATCCACCTTCCAAAGAAGCCCTTTTCTCCAATGATGAACTGATCTCTGTCACCTGGAGATCAGTTGTAATAGCAGGAGATCTCCAGCCGCTACCTAGAGATTATATATAACCAGAGGTCATTTCGGGGGGGATCGCGGGGGATCGCAGTTCCCCCGGGTGATGTACGGGGGGGTGGGGCACATGACAAAGCCCCGCCCTCGCTTCCAGCCGCCCCGCTTCCGGCCCTCATTCAGCCAGGGGGAGGCAGAAGAAGAGGGAGGGTAAGTTGCTTCCTCCCTGCCTCTCCCCACCCCTGCCTGCCTGGGGCCAGGGAGCGCCTTCGCGGGGCTTCCTTGCACTCCCGCCAGCCTTACAGGTCCACTGCCGGGCCCCTCATGGGACTCGGCAGTGGAGCTGCAAGGCCGCGTGTGGCCTTATGACACACTTCCGGTGATGTCAGGGTGTGTGGCATATGCTAATGAGTTATGCTAATGAGTTCCCCTAGCTCTTTTTCTACAAAACGACCCCTGTATATAACTTAACATCAAATAAAGCTCCAAAGTATTCCAATTCTTAAACAATCCTTGTTATTTAAATGTTCTTATTTCAATATACTATTCCAAACAATTGGTACACAGACAAGTGGAGAACCTGAAGGAAACTTTACCATCCCAGAAAAAAACTTCACTGTTCCAAAATGGAGAAAAGGCTTCTCAATTCCAAACTGGAAAAACACAAATGTCCATGAAGCAAGTGAATCCAGTCCTTAAGACTTGAGGCAAACTCTAAAGGATGAACGGCAGTTTTTCCTGGGATTGTAAAGTTTCCTCCAAGTTCTTAACTTGTCTGTGTGCCAATTGTTTGGAATAGTATATTGAAATAAGAACATTTAAATAACAAGGGCCCCGGTCACATGGAGCATTTGCCGCGCAAAAGGCACGAATGCTGGGCGGATTTTGGGGGGGCGATCACACCGCAACATCTGGCAAGCGTAGCACACCCGTGGCCAACCCGTGGCATGCCACCGATGATGCACAGTTAAAAAGTACCTGCAAAGATCTACTAGCAAATGGTTTGCCATGGGCTGCAGACGGATTCGTTCAGTGTGATCGCGCCGGCACGCACCTATTCCCTCCGGCCGTTCTCTTCGCAGCGCACGCCGAAGGATCGGAATGCGATGGCGCAAATAGCCACGCCTCTTGGCCCCGCACGCGTTTTTCCAGCCGGGGCCAAGAATTGTTTAAGAATTGGAATACTTTGGAGCTTTATTTGATGTGAAGCTATATATGGTGTACGCTATCCATCAATTTCCTTAAATTGTTGCAAGTCCTACCTGGAGATTGGCAACCCTAGTTGCTACCAACAATGCTTTACTGTTCCCCTTGAAGGGTTCGCCAGCCCCTTCGTTCCCCTAGAATAGCGGCATCCACTGCAAGAGACACATCGCCAAAGGGCTTAGGAAGTGGCCGCTCTGCTCCTTCTGTTTAAGGAGACATTGCTAATTGCAGGGGTCATTTCATAGAAAAAGAGGTGCAGGAGCGGATTAGCATAACTCATTAACATAACTTATTTGCATATGCCACACCCCCTGGCATCACCGGAAGTGTGTCAGAAGGCAACACCCACCGCTCAGGCTCCACTGGACTGTTCTGGATTGCTAGCTATTGGGGGGGGAAGGAACGTGCAGATCTGTCCTCACAGAGGAGGGAGAGCTTGTACCAGAATAAAACTTGGTCTTAAAGGTGCCACTGGACTGTTTTGGACCAGGGGGCAGGGGGGGGGGCTCGGCAGCTTACCTGGCTGCTTCTTGCTCTGACTGAGGGCTGCTGGGAGCAGGGGGTGGGGCTTGTTGCATGTGCCCGCCCCCTGAGCTCTTTACTGCCAGAGCTCCGCTCCTATGCGCTCCTGCAGGAAATGACCCCCGGCTAATTGGATGCCATCCATATAATTTACAGGGAAACAGCTCACATTTCTGCCATCTCTAGATCCTTCTTTTAACCCTTTGTATCCTTCTTTCAGTCACTCATGGGCAAGAAGTTTGGGCCCTTATATGGGTAGCCCAGGTGAGCCCAATCTTGTCAGGTCTTGGAAGCTACGCAGAGTTGGCCCCGGTTGGTATTTGGATGAGAGACCTCCAAGGAAGCCCCAGGGCTGCTATGCAGAGACAGAAGAAGAAGAAGAGATTGGATTTATACTGCGCCCTTCACTACCCAAAGGAGCCTCAGACTGGCTTACAATCTCCTTTCCCTTCCCCTCCCCACAACAGACACCCAGTGAGGTAGGCAGGGCTGAGACAGCTCGTTCAGGAACTGCTCTTTGTTAAAGAACAGCTCTTGTCAGAACTATGACTTGCCCAAAGTCATCCAGCAGGTGCAAGCGGAGGAGTGAGGAATCAAACCCGGTTCTCCCAGATTAGAGTCTGTGCACTTAACCACTGCACCAAACCGCCTCTTGCCTTAAAAACTCCACGGGGTCGCCATAAGTCAGCTGGGAGAAACTGCCTGTTGGCTGATCAGCTCCACAGATAATAGCATAGGAACCTAAGAGAAGCCAGTGTTGGATCAGGCCAATGGCCCATCTAGTCCAACACTCTGTCACACAGTGGCCAAAAATAACAGGTGCCATCAGGAGGTCCAGCAGTGGGGCCAGGACACTACAAGCCCTCCCACTGTTGCCTCTCCAAGCACCAAGAATACAGAGCATCCCTTGCCCCAGACCAATAGTTCCTATCTATGTTGTATCAGTCGCACAGTCAAGTCCAACTCTTCACGACCCCATGGACCAGATCACGCCAGGCCTATCCAAACAGTCCAAAGTAGCACTAAGGGATTTTGAGCAGGAGAAATCCCATCTTTGCCAACCATGTGCTCAGCTCACAAAACAGTTCTTTGTCTCCCAGAGAGACAGCATTTTCCTATCTATACCTTGTGGCTAATAGCTACTGATGGACCTCTGCTCCATATGTTTATCCAATTCCCTCTTGAAGCTGTCCATGCTTGTAGCCGCCACCACCTCCTGTGGCAGTGAATTCCATGTGTTAATCACTCTTTGGGTGAAGAAGGACTTCCTTTTATCCGTTCTAACCCGACCGCTCAGCAATTTCATGGAGTGCCCACGAGTTCTTGTATTGAGAGAAAGGGAGAAAAGGACTTCTTTCTCGGCCTGCTCTATCCCGCTAGATGCTCAAGTGCATTGATGGTTTGCCAACATGCCCACATTCCTGGCAATGTCCATTTCTCCTCCGCTTCCCAGTCTTCGGCAGTAGACTCTACTGGAGTTTCCTTGCCTCTCTCCGATTAGAAGAACAAATCTATTGCTTGCTCCCTGTGGTTGGTATGGATGGATCCATTAGCGGTGTTGCCTTCTGTCTCCACTGTTGGCAACGGGAAGAGGAAGGGGCGTCCCGCATCACCCTCAGAGGAAGCGAACATGATCAGCATTGATCTCAGAAACAGAGCGATAATTAAAACCGGAGGGCCACATCGCAAGAATCAGATTTGTTTTATTTTGATGCACAGCAGTTTTACACCTGAGAAGATGAAGTGTGAATGCAACAAACATGAGCTTGTCTTCTGCGTACAAAATTGTTTTGGGTGAGGCTTCTGCCCAGCTTTAGACATGTTGGGATTGGCACAACAGTGCTGTCGTTGCTGAGGTGTGCTTGTTCCGTTTTACCCCTGTCCTCCTGGGATGCCCAACTCAAACCGTTATATGGAACTACTAGGAAAAAGGCTCATTGTGGAAATAAATACAACGGCCTCTAGAAAGAGGCTCTGGGCAGGTGCCCCAGCCTTGGACACTCAGTGTCAATTTGCTGTGGTGACCTCAGCAGGGTATAATGACACTGAGTCCACCATTTTCTCCAGAGGAACTGATCTCTGCTACCTAAAGAACAGTTGTAATTTTGAGTGATCTCCAGCCCTCACCTGGAGATTGGCAACAATGGTTCCCCAGAAGGGAATAGTTGGTTTGGAGGGGGGAGTCTATGGCTTCGTACCTGTCTGAGGTCCCACGCCTCCTGAAACCTCACCCTCTCCAGGCTCCATCCCTCACGTCTCCAGGAATTTCCCACCTGGAGTTAGCAACCCAATCTCCTTCCCAGCCAATCATCAACCTACCTTTATTTCCCCTTCACTCTTCAGCTTTCCACCCCCCACACACCTGCAGCCTCTCCCGTGCTCTGAAGCCCTGACTGCTACGTCACATTGGCTGTCATACGGGGGCCACCTCAGCAGCATATAAAGATACAGAGCCCACCATTTTCTCCAGGGGAACTGATCTCTGCCATCTGGAAAGCAGTTGTAATTCTGAGTGATCTCCAGCCCTCACCTGGAGATTGGACACATTTTACCTCAGAACAGCAAAACTGTTTAGAATGTTAGAGGCAAAAGCCAATCAAGTCGCATATGCAAACGACCTCTGTGTTCCGAGGCAGAGGCCAATGAGGCTGCATATGCAAATAACCTCTGTGTTCTGACTGGCTATGGGGGGGAGGGGATTAGCAAAATGTTTAGAATGTTGGAGGCAGGACTCAGGCAAAGCAGCCAGTGGATAGGGAGACCCTCTGAATGACAGATCAGAGAGCGAACTGATTTTGGAGCGTGTGGAATGTTCTAGAGAAGTGCCACCACCATTCAGGTTTTATTTATAAGGGAGATGACATCACCAGGGCCTGTCCCATGACATCATCAGAACGTGTTCCGTTAGATAAATTTTATACATAAACTGTTTATTATGCTGTCGAAGGCTTTCACGGCCGGAGTTCATTCGTTGTTGTGGATTTTCCGGGCTGTATGGCCGTGGTCTTGGCATTGTAGGACCTGAGGTTTCGTCAGCAGCTGTGACTGGCATCCTCAGAGGTATAACACTGAAAGATGGAGTGCTCTCTGCGTCATGGTGAGAAGAAAACTGGTAGGCAGTTTTCTTCTATCCCACCTTCCTGAGTAGATGTAAATTACCTGCCTACCAGTTTTCTTCTCACCTTGACACAGAGAGTACTCCATCTTTCTGTGCTACACCTCTGAGGATACCAGTCACAGCTGCTAGCGAAATGTCAGGTCCTACAATGCCAAGACCACAGCCAGACATTCCGGAAAACCCACAACAACGGCTTGGTGAAGTGGTTAAGTGTGCAGACTCTAATCTGAGAGAACCGGGTTCGATTCCCCACTCCTCCACTTGCACCTGGCTGGATGACCTTGGGCAAGCCATAGTTCTGGCACAGCTGTCCTTGAAAAAGAGCAGTTTGTGTCAGAGCTCTCTCAGCCCCACCTACCTCACAGGGTGTCTGTTGGGGGGAGGGAAAGGAGTTTGTAAGCCGCTCTGAGACATCTTTGGGTAATGAAGGGCGGAGTATAAATCCAATCTCTTCTTCTTCTTCTTCTTCTCTTCTAATCTGGGAGAACAGGGTTTGATTCCCCACTCCTCCACTTGCACCTGGCTGGATGACCTTGGGCAAGCCATAGTTCTGGCACAGCTGTCCTTGAAAAAGAGCAGTTTGTGTCAGAGCTCTCTCAGCCCCACCTACCTCACAGGGTGTCTGTTGGGGGGAGGGAAAGGAGTTTGTAAGCCGCTCTGAGACATCTTTGGGTAATGAAGGGCGGAGTATAAATCCAATCTCTTCTTCTTCTCTTATTTATTTAGTAGACTTATATCTCGCCCTCCCCATATTGTAGGCTCAGGGTGGGTACCAACATGTCGATCTGCAATCAGTGCAGATTTACAATCCAAAACATATCATTACAATCCATTTGAAATCGATAAAGCCACCAACATGCTGAAACAGCAATGCACCTAAACAGGTAATATTGTGGTCCAATCCGGTTTCTAGGATCTGCAGCCACTACCCACTGCAGGCTGACACATCCTTCATTTGCCTTGGGGTTGTGCAGGAAAAGGAGATGGGGTTTAACCCTTTAGCCCCCACTCGGTTCCTCTGTTTGAAACCTGTCTTCTTCTTTTGTTGTTTGCATTTTAAATGTCCTACGTGTCTGTGCCTCTTGGCGTCTTGTCTGAGAGTTGCCAGCCACCCACCTTTTGTGGCACTGTTCTCTTGACACCCACCTGCCCTGACACTGCTGACCTGCACCCTGCTCAGAGATCTAGCTAAACAGAGACATGGAGTCCGGCAATGCCTGCTGAGCAGCCCCTGGTCTGTATTTCTGCAACCCTGTGCTACGGTCCTGTGTTAAACAGGCGTTTCGAGCCTTTGAAGGCAGAAAATAAGTATGTAGACCTTGGGCAATGGCTGCTGTCACGCTCCCTTGGATCCTCTTTCTCCAGCTAGCCAGACCTAATAAACATCTAAACATTTATTAATTGTGAAGTCTTTCCTGCCCCCCCTTTTGCATCCAGTCCCATCTTGTTTGCTTCTCGTAACTGCCTCTGGTTCCTCTCAGCTTTCTTGTCTTCCACCTACTCTGTTCAGCGGTGCTCTCCAGAGAAAGCCAGCCTCCAGGTGGGATTTGCAGATCCTCCAAGATTATAGTTTATCTCCAGACTGCAGAGATCAGTTCCCCTGGAGAAAATGGATGCTTTGGAGGGTGGACTCTCTGGCATTGTCTCCCACTGAGGTCCCTGCCCTCTCCAGGTAAAAGGTAACGGTAAAGGTTCCCTTGCTCGAAAGCCAGTCGAATCCGACTCTAGGGTTGCGGTGCTCATCTCCGTTTCAAAGCCGAAGAGCCAGCGCTGTCCGAAGACGTTTCCGTAGCCATGTGGCCGGCATGACTAAACACCAAGGCGCACAGAACGCTGTTCCCTTCCCACTGAAGTGGTCCCTATTTATCTACTTGCAATTTCTTGGTTTCAAACTGCTAGGTTGGCAGGAGCTGGAACTAGAGACGGGAGCTCACTCCGTCATGCGGCCCCCGGGTCTCGAACTGCTGAACTACCGACCTTCCACAGCCTGCAGTTCAGCGTCTTAACTACTTGAGCCACCGCAGCTCCTCCTCCCCAGGCTCCACCCCCAAATCTCCAGGAGTTTCCCAATCTTGGCAACCTTACCCCCCCCCCCAATCCCCCGCTGGTGGCCAGGGGAGACCTGTCAACTCTACCCAGAAAAGAACTACTACATTATCAATGCATATTATCTATGGCTTTCCACTCATGTCGGTGGAAAGACCCTGTGATTGTACACCGTCCTTTGCATGTTCACTTTTCTTTCCAGTGGGAATACCTGGGGAAGCTCTTGCCACGCAACAGCTCTCTGCGCGTAGCAGAGGTCTCCGGTCCATCATCAAGCTGATTGTTCCTCTCTCCCAGCCTTACAAAAAAGTCAACAGAAGTTACTTGTCCTTCACTATTTTGGTGTAGTGGTTAAGAGTGCTGGACTCTGATCTGGGAGAACCGGGTTTGATTCCCCACTCCTCCACTTTGCAGCTGCTGGATGACCTTGGGCAAGCCATAGTTCTGTCAGAGCTGTTCTCTCAAGGACAGTTCTGGAAAGAGCTCTCTCAGCCCCGCCTACCTCACAAGGTGTCTGTTGTGGGGAGGGGAAGAGAAGGGAGTTTGTTTGCCGCTCTGAGACTCCGAGTGAAGGGCAGGGTATAAATCCAATCTCCTCCTCGTCCTCCTCCTCGTCCTCCTCTTCTTCTTTTTCTTCTTCTCTGTCCTGGCTGCCCTTGGGTACCCAAGTCTGCCATTAGTGGCTCATTGAGGGCCTAAAATGGGTGGAGGACCAATGCTCCGATTTACAAAGTATTCTTCACCCAATCACCTTTAGGACACGGCTCCCTGCCCTGGCAAAATGGCTCTTTCCAAGCCTGCCCTTTCTCTTCCTGGGAGGGCACAAATTCTTTGGAGATCAGTTTCCTTCAGAGGAATGAACACAGTCATGAATATAAACATATTGAGGGGGAATGGGAGGCCACGGCAGCTATGGGGTGAGAGAGAGGGGAGGGCTCGGAGGTCGCTGCCTGCTGGGCTGAAGAATGGCCATTCCTCCACTCTGGCCTCTATTTCAGTGTTCCCTCTAAGCTGAGTTAGTGTGAGCTCACTCACAGGTTTTTTTAGCCTCCGGCCTCCTCATGTGGGACTGCACAGAAGATCAATGATGAACCACAATCATCCACACAGGGAAGGACCAATTCTCCAGCAGCAGCAGCTATACAGCGTAATAAGAAGAGGAGAAGGGAAGCAGCAGAAACATTTTGAACTGGTGCCTGAAAGTAGTGTAGGCACCAGGCAGGCCTCAAGGGGAAGTGCGTTCCACAAGCAAGGTGCCACTACTGAAAAAGCCTGGTCTCTGGTTGCCACCTACCTTACCTCTGAATTGTGGACGCACAGAGAACAGGGCTTGTGAGGCAGAACTTAACTGGTGAGCTTGATCATATGAGAGGAGGTGATCCTTTTTGCCTGTATTTTGAAATGATATGCTTTCCAAACCTTCATAATTTTATAAACTTCTATTGTATTTGCCTTTTTTTGCAAACTGAAAGTCCCCAACCTCCATATCCGCTCTTTAAGGAGGAGCTTAATGGGGAAGGGGGGGGGGTAAAAACTCCTATAAGGAAATGAAACAGCACACATTTCAAAAACACATATAACTGCACAGACTATTGTCCCTGAAACTTTTCAAGGGATATAATAAATTGGTTAAAGCATATACATTTTAACATTTCATACAACTAAATATTCTTAGCATCATAAACTACAAGACAAACTCTTAAAGTGTTTACCATTTCTAAAACACGTAACAAACTCTCTACACAACTCTTTTGAAAATGTTTTTAAGAAAATAAGCAAGTTCTTAACAAAATAAGGCTTCCATAAAACTCAAAAATATTTCAAAAAAGTATGCTCATGTAACTCCTTCACAGACTTGCTGAACAAAGCTAAATTCTGCAGTAGCCTCAAACACATGAAAAACAGCCAAGCCCACTATATTTATACATTATCTCTGAGGACACCTGCCCTTCATTTGACCTATAAACAGGATCCCTGCTGTTACTTCTACATGCATTTATCCCAGGGATATGCCCATTTAAAACTTACAGGCAGATAAAACAGAATAGTTTGAATAGTTGAACTCTTAATAAATATCATATGAATTTCATTCCACGCAAACCTATCTAAAGTCCTGGGAATACTGCCAAAGTATCAGGGTTTCAGGTCTGGTAGAGCTCCAGATGTGGCCCATGGGGTCGTGAAGAGTTGGACTCGACTGTATGACTGAACAATAACTCCTCAACTTCAAACAGAGAGAGAGAGAGAGAGAGAGAGAGAGAGCGAGAGAGAGAGAGAGAGAGAGAGAGAGAGGGGGGTAAAGAGAGCTCACTTTTCCCAGGGACATTTGACTCGACTGACAAGACACAGATGAACAACAAAGATTTATTAAAACAGGAAATAAAGTCTTCATCAATGTAACTGATATGTGTGAATGACTCCAATGTAGATTCAGGTGGGTAGCTGTGTTGGTCTGAAGCCACAGAACAAAGTTTGAGTCCACTGGCACCTTTGAGACCAACAAAGTTTAATTCTGGGCATAAGCTTTCGTGTGAACGCACATTTCTTTCATGCATGCACACGAAAGCTTATATCCAGAATTAAACTTTGTTGGTCTTAAAGGTACCACTGGACTCCACCTTTGTTCTATCACGAAGAACAACAAGAAGAAGAACAACAAGCGTTATACCCTGCCCTTCACTCAGAGTGGCTTACAATCACCTTCCCTTCCTCTCCTCACAACAGACACCCTGTGAGGTCGGTGGGGCTGAGAGAGCTCTCAGAGAACTGTGACTGACCCAAGGCCACCCAGCTGGCTTCATGTGGAGAAGTGGAAAATGAGACCCAGTTCTCCAGATTGGAGTCCACTGCTCTTAACCACTACACCACAGCTGGCTTTCTGAAGAAACTGGCTTTAAAGTAAAACTGACTCTCTAGAAAAGCAAATAAACCCCGAAGGGAGATTTGATTCCCCTTTCTCTGGACAGGTTACCTCAGCAGGTTCAGGGCTGCTCCTTTCCCATATAGAGCACCTTTGCACAGAACCTGTGCACACCAGTCGGGGCCACTAACAGGATGCTAATGTGTCGCTTGCAAATAAGGTTTCGTACCTAAGCCATCCCCCCAAACCTAACTCAAATCCCAATTAAAACCTGGCTAAATTGAAAGGAGCCACCCAATCCCTGGCCGGAGGAGAAAAAGCTTTCTCTGCCCTTCTTAAGCTGAGCCTGGCTCAACCCCGCCCATCCTGTGGAGTTCCATGGGCTCTGATTGGCTGACAAACACTTGGATTGGCATGCAGCCAAAATCACAAGGATTGGTTGCCAGTGTTCCCTCTAAGCTGTGGAGTCTTGTGAGCAAAAATTCTACTTTATGAGCCACTGGCATAAAAGTTGTGAGCGAGCGATTGGGCTGCTGCAGAAATCAGCTTGCTCTGGAGCCATCCTCCCTGAGCTGAGACAAAAAAATCTGTGAGCCGGAGCAAAAAAACTGTGAGCTAACTCACAGTAACTCACCTTAGAGGGAACACCTCAGCTTAGAGGGAACACTGATTTTGGTTCACAGCCCTGAAGGGCAGGTGGGACTTCGAAGGACGATTGCCGCAGAGGCCAACAAGCAACATACTTGGAATGCAAGGACTTCGGTCCCAAAATTCAGTAGAAACTGTGGGAATTAAGCCTAAGAGCAAATTCAAGGGGCCCAAGAAGGATTACCAGAGGGCAGAAAGGGGGGTTGCCAGGCAGTTGCCAGTAGAAGGGTTGGGGGGGGGCACATTCTCATGGGAGAGATTTTTTTTTTGAAGCGCAGGCTCATGTACTTACAGGAAGTTCTTACTGAAGTCACAAAGGGTAGCTCTAGGAGTCGTGGGAAACTCTATGGTAAAAGCATAGAGTTTCCTGCGACTCCTAGAGCTACCCTTTTACCCCCTGGCAAAACCATAGTTACTGTGGTAAAGCTATAGAGCTACTGGCAATTCCTAGAGCTCCCCTTTGTGACTTCCGCTCAGAGCTTCCTGCAAGTACATAAAGCCACATTAAAAAACAACAACAACAACCCTCTCCTTCCACCGCTCCAAGTGGCAGTGGGCAACAGGACCTGGGGGCAGGGGGTTCCCTACCCCCTTCGGGGTCTTGGCAGCCCTAGCAGGAAAAGGTCAGAATAATATGCAGAGTAAGGACTCAACTGTAATCTGACGTTCACAATACAGCAACAGCGCGGTGCAGGGTCTCTGCATCGCTTTCTTCTGCCAGTCGATTCTGCTTCCATTTACACGCGAATGAGGCAGAGGCACTGGTCGGGTCAGTGTTCCTTAATGAATATTGCTGTCTGACATCCATCATTGGGAAAACCACCGTTTGGCCCCCGGTCTCTTCCTGGGGCTTTTTTTTAATGAAGTAGATTTGTCTCTGGAGTCGTGGCTGATATAAATCAGAACCGGCAAAAAAAAGGGATTCAGAGGCATGCCACCGAAAATCCGGAGCGAAAAAGCAATTCCCTCTCCTCGCGCGGAAATACATCTTATAACAAGGCCGCTTGCCAATGTGATTAACCTATCATGCTTGAGAGGCTTGGAATGTTGACACACTTGTTCCCGCATTTCCCAAATGCATGGTTAGCATAATGGATCAAATGCCAAAGCTCACTTAAGAGCTGAGCACCGAGCAAAGGCATCGGGGGTCGGTCTCCCTGGGTTCGGCTTCGAAGGGCGCGTATCAAGGATCACTTGAAGGAATTGATAAATGGCAAAAAAAAAAAAAAGCCTCCCCACCAGCACACATAGCCATAGAAGTGATACGCTGGGAGACTGTAGCTTTCGGGCTTCTTACCGAGTGGGTCTCTGTGTGGGTGGCAAGCATGGCTGTCAAAAGTGTTATGTATCTCAACCTGCCTGTTGGATATTAATGATGGGGAAACAGCCCCGAGGTACACAACTTGCTGTAAAGGGATATTGGCAAGCCTGGGCTGACCGTTCCTTTAAGAATGTTACAGAGGGCAAAGAGGAATGAGTCAGAGGGTTAGATCCTGCAAGCTTGTCTGCTTGATTTCACCCAGTTCTCCTTGCTGCAACCCCTGTTTCATTGGACTTCTGTTCACATGGGTCTCATGAATCCCTGGCATAGCCTTTTCAGTGGCCAAAGGGGGCCTCCCCTTCCTCTGGTGACCAGAACTGCACACAGTATTCCAAATCAATGGTGCGACCTCATTTGGAATACTGTGTACAGTTCTGGTCACCACACCTTAAAAAGGATATTATAGCTTTGGAAAAAGTGCAGAAAAGGGCAACTCGAATGACAAAAGGGTTGGAACATTTTCCCTATCAGGAAAGGTTAAAGCACTTAGGGCTCTTTAGCTTGGAGAAACGACAACTGAGGGGAGACATGATTGAGGTTTATAAGATTATGCATGGGATAGAGCAGGTGGAGAAAGAGGTACTTTTCTCCCTTTCTCACAATACAAGAACTTGTGGGCACTCAATGGGAATTAGATAAGCATATGGAGCAGAGGTCCATCAGTGGCTATTAGCCACAAGGTATAGATAGGGGCTCTGGGGCAAGTGATGCTCTGTCTTTTTGGTGCTTGGGGGGGTCAACAATGGGAGGGCTTCTAATGTCCTGGCCCCACTGGTGGACCTCCTGATGGCACTGGTATTTCGGGCCACTGTGTGACACAGAGGGTGCGTTCAGACGCGGCCTTTTTGCCGGCATAAACTGCACCGCTTGGAACCGGTGCAGTTTATGCCGGCAGAAACGCGATCAGACTCACCCTCCATCTTGCGAATGCCTCCGTTGGACGCCCGCTCACACGCTGCGGGCGTCGGAGTTTTTTTTTTTTTTTAAGCAGTTTGAGCATGCGCACAGGCAGCCATTCGGAGAATGGCGATTTTTGCGCATGCTCAACCCCCCCCCTTACATTTAAACTTTAAAGGTAAGCACTTACCTTTAAAGTTAAACCCCAACCTGGCCTCCCTGTAGTCCCGGACTCCTCCAGGATGGTAAAGTAAGGGCTTTTTAAAAATATATAAACAAACGCTCAGGGCGAAGGTTCGCCTGAGCGCATATCGCTTAGTTAAAAAAAATGGCGGGGGAAAGCCGGAAGCCTCAGGCTTCCGACGGAAGTGGCTAGGCGATCAGACGCCGGTTTGTATCGGAAGCCAACGTTGTACTCTGTTTACCACCACTTCGGACCTAGTGGCAGAGTACAACGGTGTCAAAGGATTTACAACGGTTAGGGACGGGAGGCAGATGTTCGCCGTGTGAACGCCCGTAAGTACACCGGTTGGAACCGGCACCCTAACCGTTGTAAATCCCCCGTCTGAACGCACCCAGTGTGTTGGACTGGATGGGCCTTTGGCCTGATCCAACATTGGCGTCTCTTTCTTATGTTCTTATGTAGCTGTATCTAACCCAATAACTAGAACCAGCTAGGGTTGCCAGCTACGGTTGGGAAATATGTGGAGATTGGAGGGGTGGAGCCTGAGGAAGGCGGGGTTTAGGGAAGGGAGGGACTTCGATGGGGTATAAAGCCTCCCAAAGTGGCCATTTTTCTCTAGGCGGACTGATCTCTGCCACGTGGAGCTCAGTTGTAATCCTAGGAGACCGCCAGCCATCACCTGCAGGTTTGGCCACCCGGATCAGCAGAGCTAGCATAGTATTCGCACTACAGACTTTCCAAATCAAGCTGATCAGAGTGGGTGGTCCAGTCTGAACACAGCAGTTTGGTATCTCCAGGCTAGACTTTATTGGACCTTTTAATCCCGTGCTCCCAGCAGCTCTCACCGAATCCATCCAGGGAAGCTGAATTTTCACTCCTGGTCATCTTCAAGAGGGTGTCGTAATACTGAGGAGAACAGGTAGACATTCTTCCCTGAACGCAGGCAGCACAGATTACATGTGGAAGAAGGCTCCAGAACTGCTCCCCCAAGTTGTTTGTTCAAGTTCACTCTGATATAGAAACATAGTGCTGGAAGGGACCTCAAGGGTCACCTAGTCCACCTGCCTGCACAATGTAGGAAATTCAGAGCCACCACCCCCCTCCTACAGTGACCCCTGCTGTATGCCCGGAGGAAGGCAAAAATCCTCCAGGTACCCTGGGCCAATGGGACCTGGAGGAGAGTTCCTTCCTGACCCTGAAGCGGCAACGGGCACTTCCCTGGGTACATAAGAAGAGACCATAAGAGTTGAGCCTTGCCTCATCCCTTGCTGCCCTTTCTCACACCATCTACCTAAATTCACGATAAGTCATAGAATCAGCACTGCTGTCAGATGGCTGTCGAGCCTCTGCTTAAAAACCTCCAGAGCCCACCACCTCCCGAGGAAGCCTGTTCCACTGAAGAGCTTCTCTAACTGTCGAGAAGTTCTTCCTAGTGTTTAGCCGAAAACCCTTTCGACCCGTTGGTCGAAAGCAACTCTGCTTCATCCTCTACATGATAGCCCTTCAGATACTTGGAGATGGCTACCATTATCACCTATCAATTGTCTGCTCGGCACGCCAGACATACCCAGCTCCTTCAGTCTTTCCTCAGAGGACTTGGTCTCTGGACCCCTCACAATCTTTGTTGCCCTCCTCTTTACACATTCCAGCTTATCAATATCCTTCTTAAACACAGTTCAGCACCCTCATCCACCACCCATTCAGAGGGAGAGCAATGCTTCTTGCCTTCACTCTGAATTGACTTTGTTCCATTGTCATAAAGCATACGTGACATCATCATTTGTATTACGTGACTCCCGCTTGGCTAGGATTCACTTAGAGAAGGAGGGAAGGAATAGGATCATAGCGGGGCAAGGCAGATGGTGCTGAAACAGAAGGGGAGCAACTGTAGTGAACAGCTGATAAAGCCACCAATAAGTTCTGGTGGAGGAGCAAAGACCTAAAGCCCCTGAAACCCCATGTTAGGCCTGAATATTTTGAGAGATTAATATGTGGCTCAGCCCCAGTTAGGGTTGCCAAATCAAATCTTGTCCCTGGCGGGGACGTTTGGGGGGGGGGGTTCCAGGAGGGGGGGTGGCCATCCCCCAATGTGATGACATCATGCAGAGTGATGTCATCACATCCCGTATGCAGCTGGTGCACGGCCTCATTTCTCCCCAACCATTGAAAGGGAACTTTCCCTTTAAATGGTTGGGGGGGGGGGGGAAGACCACACACG
>NW_015166474.1:108545-141019 GCF_001447785.1 Gekko japonicus | reverse complement strand
AGCGGGCACCACGCACACCTGCCCTGCAAGCAGGGAATTTGCCACTCTTTTCAAGCAAGGCCACAGATGACTCTTGGGGTGGGGCTTCCCCCCACCAGCCAGCTGGCCAGCATGGGGAGGAGCCCTAAAAATTGGGGGACCCCCCGCCCCCACCTGGGGACTGGCATCCCTAAACCCTAGCAACCTTGGAATGTACACAGCTCTCCTTAAAATCGATCCCCAGCTTAAAAGCATTGCCCTAAATGTAGTGTTATCCTGTAGGTAATCCTATAGGCCTTGTAAAAGTGATGCTAATACAATCTAAATGCTATTCCATGAATATATATATATATTTTCTGTAACTTGCATCAGTCACGCTAGCTAGGCCTATCTCCTCTTCTTTTATGCCACCATTATTGTTGCTCTGAATAACGTCTTGTGGTTTTGCTAGTCATGGGGAATTGCTGGGAAAGAGCTACAGCGTCTCCTAAAGTCCACTAAAGAGACCCGGGCTCCTATTGTTCCATTGTTGGCCGACCAGTTCCTCTGGAGGGGAGACAGGAGGCTGGGCTAGATTGGACCACTGGTCTGATCCAGCAGGGCTCTTCCTATGCTCTTACGTTGAAGTCTCCCTTTCTCCCAGTCTCTGGCGATGTTTATCCACCCACCCCTCCGGCTTCCGAGAGTTCAGCATGCACATAGTCGTCTACAAGAACCTCCGTGCAGCCCGTCAGGTCTAGGATATTACTCCTTGCAAATGAAATCCCGCAAACTCGCAAATGAAAGCTAAGGTTCTCGGGAAGCGGGATTGTACTGTTTTGGCACTTCGGCAGGACCGTGGCGCCCGCGCCACCCCCTCCCTGATAATAGCACTGTCTCTTCTCAGTCGGACTGCCCGGCCCCTTTGCGTTCTCTGCACATGGGGGCCCTTTCTGCGAAGCAGCAAGCATTAGCGACAATGGTCACTCCTCCCCCCCAAGTGCTAGCCTGACCGGGCTCTCCACTCCAGCGAAGAGCATCAGATAACGCTCTTTAGCAAAAAGGCCCGGAATTGAGTCTGAAAGAAACCCTCAGGACTTGAAGAGAGCAGAGCCCATTATGCTATTGAGCACAGCCTTGGAAGAGTTCAGATGGCGAGATAACATTTCTCGGGCTGTTGAAAGGTGTACAGTTTAACCGAGACGAGTCTTCAGTCTGCCGGCGTTTCTATTATCTCCAGCGATGCCGGCTTTCTCCAGAGGTGTCAATTTGGCCTCTGTAATGAAGTAGCACACCGAAGATGATGTGAGTGTCCCAGGTTTCAGTAGGAAGCCCAGGCAGAGGAGTGGATAGGAAATGACACAATGTTTTTTTACAGCTGAGCCTTAAGTGCCCCCCCGTTTGTCACGAAAGTGCTTCGGTGGAGGGCAGTTTTCCAGTTATACCTGCTTCCTCACGTCTGACGGCATCTCGTAGCCGGACCCAAATGACGGTGTGCCGTTGCGATGTCGTCCCCCTTACTTTCCCCAGCATTCTCTGTGAAAATTAAATTCGCTTCTTTTGCCTTCGAAACGTTGGGGGTTAAAACTGTGCTCCGGACATTTCCCAAACGCACCTCTTTATATTATCCCAGTGACACCATCGCGTATTCAGAACTGGCTGGCTGTGTCATGCTGTGGAGTCATGCTGCTGACTGTAGTGCCGTTTGCAAGGGAACACATGTACATCCTGCCCGTACCTGTGTACATCTGTAAGAAAGAGCCAAAGCACATTCGCTTTACAAATGAATCCGGGAAAGAGAACCCGGATGAATGTGGGGTTTAAACTACATGTTCAGCTGCATGTGCAATGAATGCAATGTATTCGGGGGTGGGTGTCTGGGGGCAGGCATTCAGGGGCAGGCCTTGGGCATCTGGGGGCAGGCCCCACTCCCATCTTGTACTCACTGTGAAGACAGGAGCCTCCCCAGGCCTCTGGGACCCGGCCAGCAACATAGGGTTTCCAGGTCCCTTTGCTGCTCTGGCAGGGGAATTTGAGGGGCATTCTTGGGGTGGGTGGGGATGTCATGTGACATCCCCGATGCAATGACATCACCCGGAAGTGATGTCATCATTTCGAGACCATCACATGGGGGGATGCTCTAAGTTTTGGGCAAACTATGGAAAAATTGGGCTTAAACCATAGAGCTCGCCCCCAAATCAGAGCGTTCTTCCTGCATGATGTCACCCGGAAGTGACATCATCGCTTTGGGGCTATCACGCGGCAATGACCCTGTTCCAGGGTGGGGTTTCCCACACAGGCTAGCTGGTCCATGGCAGGGAGAAGCCCCCGAATCCGGGGGTCCCCCACTGGGACCTGGGGGCCGGCAACCATACAATAACAACAGGAGGAGTTGGCGGCAGGGACAGTAGCCAAAGGACAAGTGGCAGAGCCCCGCAGGGGCAGCAGAAGGAAGGGGAACTCAGCAGGATAGCTGACGGAGCAGCTGGGAATGACGCAGCTCAGCAGCCAGCCAGCTTTCTGAAGGTGTGGGCGGGGCCCAGGAGGTGAGAGGCAGCAAGGAAGAGATTCAGGAGCCAGCTCTGAAGCCAGTGCCCCAGCCCCCAGGTTCTCAGCCAGTGGTGTGCTAGGGGGAGGGGGAGGGGGAGTGGAAGGAAGTGTGAGTCTTCCACTTCCCAGGCCAGGCCAGGCTTGAAGCGCTGGCCTTCGTAAATTCCCAGGGGGCGGGGCTAGAGCGGAAGGGGGGCAGACAGGCTCCCCATTGGCACCAAGCTGTACCAGTCAGGAAGTCCCAGTGCTCAGTGACAGAATGTTGGAAGAGCTGTAGGAGGCTCCTCCTTCAGGAAGGCCTTTTAAAAGCGGGCTAGGGGAGAGTTGGGGAGAAACTAGAGTTGCCAGGTGAGGCTGACAAGTGAATGGGGGACTTACCAGGAGGCTCCGGGAGAGGGAACTCTGAAGCAAGTTCCAAGTGAGCTGTTGTCACATTGAAAGGGACTGTGTTCCTTTTAAGTGCTTTCCCTCCATTGGAAATCATGGAGGATGAGGGCACCTTCTTTGGGGGCTCATAGAATTGGACCCCCCTGGTCCAGTGTTTTTGGAACTTTGGGGAGGAGGAGAGGCACCAACAGCCATGCTAAAGTTTGGGGCCTCTAACTGAAAACACCCCCCCGAGCCCCATATACCCACGGATTGATTCTCCATTATAGCATATGGGGACCGGTCTCCATAGGGTATAATGGAGCGCCCAGCAGCTTCCTCCCCCACATGCTTTCTGACAGCCCTAAGGGGGGGCTCCAAACCGGGGGATCCCCTCCCCCAACTGGGGATTGGCAACCCTAGGAGAAGCAGCCAGGCCCATCCCTAGGTGTGTATGGGAAGGTTCTGGAGGTGGTGGAGGAGAGGGAGCTGGGTGAATGCAAACCCCCTCCCCACCTTTTCAGATAACAGAGGCTCTCCTGAAGGTCCACCCAAGAAAAAGTAAACCCTGGAGGGCGTGGCTGCCCCAGACTTTGCCCAGGACTCCCAGAATTGGGCACATGGTAATTTCTGAATGCATGTATAAAGAAACACCCAAGTATTCTCTACACACAGATTGTATGTGCATTCACTGTTAACTGGAGGAGGAGGAGGAGGAGAGGAGGAGGAGATTGGATTTATACCCTGCCCTTCACTCCGAGTCTCAGAGCGGCTCACAAACTCCGTTCCCTTCCCCTCCCCACAACAGACACCCTGTGAGGTGGGCGGGGCTGAGAGAGCTCTGAGAGAACTGTCCTTGAGAGAACAGCTCTGACGGAACTGTGGCTTGCCCAAGGTCATCCAGCAGCTGCGAGTGGAGGAGTGGGGAATCAAACCCGGTTCTCTCAGATTAGAGTCCGCGCACTTAAGCACAACACCAAACTGAACAGGGCTTGTGTGCAGTGTTCCCTGTAAGCTGAGTTCGCGTGAGCTAACTCACAGTTTTTTAGCCCCCGGCTCACACATTTTTGTCTCAGCTCAGGAGGGAGGGCTCCAGAGCAAACTAATCTATGCAGCAGCCAAATTGCTTGCTCACAACTTTAATGCCAGTAACTCACAAAGTAGAATTTTTGCTCACAAGACTCCACAGCTTAGAGGGAACATTGCTTGTGTGATCCCTGATAGAGTGGGATCATCTTAGCGGCTACTCTGAGACTCACCACCGGAGAGAAATTGATGCTAAGGAAGCGGCCCCCAAGAGAAATAGTGACACTGAACAGGACTGGGGGGGACGTCTGTTCTTACAGCCTGTGTGTTTGTCAGGAACTGTTTCTACTCTACCAAAATTGCTAGTTTATAGCTGAAAATCAAGACTGAAGTGTATTCAGCACAGCTAATTCTTACCACCTACGCTCTCATTACACCGAAAGAAACACCTTTTTTTCCTCCCAAAAAAAAAGGTCTTAAAATCTGAAATGTCTCAGATCAAAGTGAGCAATCATGGGAAGAGGAGGCGGGATCTACTTTGAGTTGCTTTTTTTGTTTGTTCGTTTCCCCTCCAAATGCAAAGGTTTCCTTTTTAAAAAAACAAAAACCCTATTGTATTGCAGGCATTGTCCTGGGTGCTCTTTGCCCTTGAACTGACCGCGTTGATATGAAATGCCCTGACCTGGATAGCCCAGGCTAGCCTCATCTCATCTGATCTCAGAAGCTAAGCAGGGTCGGACCTGGTTAGTATTTGGATGGGAGACCTCTAAGGAAATCCAGGGTTGTTATGTGGAGGAGGCCATGTCAAACCCCCCTCTGAACATCTCTTGCCTTAAAAACCCCACAGCAGGGGGTGGCCGAACTTGCTTGACATAAGAGCCACATCGAATAAACGTCAGATGTTTGAGAGCTGCACGGCATGAACCAATATTTTTGTTGTTGTTCAGTCGCACAGTCGAGTCCGACTCTTTGCGACCCCCTGGACCAGATCACGCCAGGCCCTCCTGTCTTCCGCCATCCTCTGAAGTTGGCTCAATTTCATGTTCGTTGCATCGATGACACTGTCCAACCATCTCATCCTTTGCCGTCCCCGTCTTCTTTGACCTTCAGTCTTTCCCAGCATCAGGGTCTTCTCCAGTGAGTGCTCCCTTCTCATTGGGTGGCCAAAGTATTTGAGCTTCAGTTTCATTATCTGGCCTTCCAGGGAACAGTCAGGGTTGATTTCTTTTAGGATTGACTGATTTGTTCTTCTTGCAGTCCAAGGGACTCTCAAGAGTCTTCTCCAGCACCATAGTTCAAAAGAATCTATTATTCGGCGCTCGGCCTTCCTTATAGTCCAACTCTCGCAGCCATACATGACTACTGGGAATACCATTGCTTTGACCATGCGGACTTTTGTTGGCAGGGTGATGTCTCTACTTTTTATCATGCTGTATTACACACATATTACACAGATTTTTACTGGTAAATATGCAGATTTGCTTTTTTTATTAACAACAAATGAGCCTGCCAAAAATAATAAACAAAAGCGGTCAAAGCAGATATTGATAAAGATATTTATTTGTCCAGTGATATTTGTTTGCTAATGATATTTAGCTTCCCCAGCCGCCCTTGCCGGGAGCCACACAATATGTGTGAGAGAGCCACATGCGGCTCCTGGGCCACAGTTTACCCACCCCTGCCATACGAGGTTGCCATAAGTCAGCTGTGACTCGATGGCAAAAAACAAACAAGCAAGCAATGTTGGAGCTGCTGGCAGATCAGCCATCCCAGCAGCGTTCCCTCTAAGCTGAGTTAGTGTGAGCTTGCTCGCAGTTTTTTTAGCCTCCGGCTCACACATTTTTGTCTTGGCTCAGGAAGGAGGGCTCCAGAGCAAACTCACTGATGCGGTAGCCAAACCGCTCGCTCACAAAGTAGAATTTGTGCTCACAAGACTCCAGAGCTTAGAGAGGGCATTGCATCCCAGCACTTACTTCTCTCTTAAAGTATGGTTCGACGCCCCAGACAGAAGCTTGAGAACTTAGAAACAGAAAGGTGCCAGAAAGTGGAATAGGTTGTGAATGCTTTTCAAGGATTGTGTGTGTGTGTTTAGTGGCCTCACATCACCACTGAGTTCCCTCTCCTCCCCAAACCCCGCCCCTCCAGGCTCCACCCCCAAATCTTCAGATGTTTCCCAAAGCAGAGTTGGAAACCCAATCTAGATTCAGTGCCTGGAGTCTCCAGTCTTAACAGATCTCTGCCCGAGGCCCTGAAGAGCTGTTGCCATTCAGAGGAAACTGCATCGAGCTAAATGGATCATTACAAAACAACCTCCCATGGTCATATGAGGCCTCTCCAATGGTATGCAGAGATAGCTTAACCAGCATCTCATAAGTACAGGCAATGGGCAGAAAGGGAGTTTTCAGGATTTGCTAACAGTGCCGGAACAAAATGCAACCATCAGCTCAAAAAAACAGAGCAGACATCAGCCTGCACCCCCCGGGACTTACGTCAACTCCTAAGAGATGAGCTGCAAATGCTTCAGGGAGAGGATCTGAATATCTATTCCCCAATATTCTAAGGGCTCGATTTCTATGTGAACATCCGTGAAGTTGTCTTCTACTGAGTCAGACCCTTGGTCTATCGAGTCCAGTCTTGTCTGCTTCGGCCGGCGATGGCTCTTCAGGGTCCGACGCAGAGGGCTTTCACCTCAGGCCATCCTTTTTTGAGATGCCAGAGACTGAAACGGCGAACTGCAGCACGCAAAGCGGATGCTCTCCCATTGATCCATGGCCCCTCCACAAGGGGGTGCTATGCTTATGCAGTTCCGCAGGGCCTGCAAGACAGAGCTCTTCCGCTAGGCGTTCGAGTAGGAGCCGCTGTCGCCACTATCCTACCACCGAGGTAGTGTGTCATCGGCTGCCCTACTAAAGGGGGGCAGGCATGGCCTGGCAGAACTGCGTAGCGGGAGACCGCGCTACTGAGATAGCTGGCCGCCAAATTTGGGTGGCTGCTCCCATCTTGGAAGATTCATATAGGTTCAGCACCGTGTCATAGGATGATTTTTACTGTTGTTTTAAATATTGTATTCTATTATATGTTTTATTGTAATTTATACCTCGGCTTTGCCGTATGTGAGCCGCCCTGAGCCTTTGGGAGGGCGGGATATAAATCAAATAAATAAATAAATAAATAATGCTTGAAATCAGGGCCAATCAAGTTAGGAAGCATGGAACCTGGGATGTGGTCACAACTGGAATCCCTCCTAGAGGACAAATGCATTCGGAGAGGCTAAGATACCATTACAGAGGCCCTTTCTACACCCGTATTTTGCCTCAGTTTCCAAGCGCATTGCATTCTTCCATTCTGCATTCCCTCCACTCTCAGTTCCAGTTTGTGTTGGGGCTTTTTCTTGTTTTCTGCATTGTCATTCTTGTTTTCTGCCTTGTTCAGACCGCTTCCAGTGCACTGGTGCCCCGCAGCTACCAAAACTCCTTTTGCTGCGATTATTTGTTCTCGTCCACTTTCAAATTGCTGATCCTTTCTAAAGTAGAATTGCTTCTGCGTGTATTTAAGTACCCTCTCTCTCTTCGGGTTCATGCTCCCTTCCAGTCCTGTTTTCTTTCCCTCCTTCTGCAAAGACAAGAGAGGACGCGTCCTCCCATTCAGGCAAACTTTTAAAAAATCCAGAGAGCATAAGAAGGATTCAGTAAATATAAAGGACTGGGGGATTCCCTGCTCCCAAATGTGTCATCCTTGCATGTGTGAGCCTGGGTTTCCCCCTCCCTTCCCTTTCTTTCAGCAGAATCATGCAGGGAGGGAGGGAAGGAGGGAGAGAAGGGTTGGGTCTGCAGTTAAAAGTTTTGAAAGATGTTTGCCTTTCTCTTCATCTTAGACGAAGCAGCCAGTTAGCTCAAAAAATGCAGGTTTTGCTTGTAAACGCAGGATGCATACAGAAAACACAATAAGTAAACCATGGGGGGGGGGGAACAGTGCAGAGGGAATGTGTGAGACTGCAAAGTCAACCCGAGTCTTGACTCCTCGGATTCTCCGGAGCAAGCTGTCAGTGGAGAAAGGGCCAGTCTATTTTCTCCCCACATGTCAATACATTCATGGGTGTGTGAGTGTGTGTTATGGGCTGTCAATTCACTCCCAACTTAACGGTGGCCCTGTGACCTCCCAAACATCCAGACTAGACTGGAAATTTCCGCTGACTCCTCTTTCTCTGTGTGGACCCCCCTCCCCTTGACATTCTTCCGGATCCTCCTTCCCCCAGGAGCATCATTTTAGTGTAGTGGTTAAGTGCATGGACTCTAATCTGGGAGAACCGGGTTTGATTCCCCACTCCTCCACTTGCACATAGCTGGATGACCTTGGGCAAGCTGTGGTTCTGATAAGAGCTGTCCTTGAAAAAGAGCCATTTCTGTCAAGAGCTCTCTCAGCCCCACCTACCTCACAGGGTGTCTGTTGTGGAGAGGGGAAGGGAAAGGAGTTTGTAAGCCGCTCTGAGACACCTTTGGGTAGTGAAGGCTGGATATAAATCCAATCCAATCTCTTCTTCTTCTTCTTCTTCTTCTTCTTCAAACACAAAGCAGACACAAGCCTGAATGTAGGGATCTCCCTCCCACCGGATCCTTTGTTATAGTTAAGGCTGAAGATCTTTGCTCCTCCACTTGCTTATTTTCACCAATGTAAGTGAAGCATCCACGTAACCCGCAAAGATTTGGGGGGGGGGAGTGAGAGTAGGGTTATCTCGGACAACATGCCGTCGGCCTGTGCAGGCGCTAGAATAAGAAGTCCTGGCACCGGAAGGAGCGCTGCTGTCCGACATAGTTCATCTGACAGCATGCATTTGGACAAATGCCCAGGCCACGGTCTATATGTCAGTCATGCCCCGCTGGGCACTGTTTCCCAGGTCCCTGCCTTCCCCCAAGCGAACAGGGCTTTGAAATAAACATTCCACACGCCTGTTCCCTTTCTCCTGCTGCCACTCAGGAGCAAGTGAGTCTATGAATGCGATTTCAGGCTAGGGTTCCAAGACTCCCCAGTGGGGGCAGGGGTCCCCCACTGCCAGGCCCGAACTCTCCGCCACCAATTAGTTGGCCGGCGGGGGGAACTCCCCCCCCCAAAAAAGGGAGCAACAGCTGACATTTCTGCAACATGCCTACGTGACTTCAATGTGGCCCAGAAGTGGTGTAGGCACACTGGGGATGCTGGGGGGGACGCTCTGGTTTTGGGGGCAAAAGCTCTATGGTAGAAGCTAATTCCACCATAGAGTTTTCGCCCAAAAAACAGAGCGTTGCCTCGATGTCACCAACGTTCCTACATCCCTTCTAGGTCATGTTGGAAATCACACGGATACGTTGCTGAAACATTGGATGAGGCGTCCTGCTCCCAGTAAGTCCACACTTCATCCCCCGCTGGCTCCCTGGAGGGACCTAGCAACCCCGTTTCAGGCTGTTCTTTCCACATTAGAGCCATACAACATAGAATCATAGGGTTGGAAGGGACCTCCAGGGTCATCTAGTCCAACCTCCTGCACAATGCAGGAAATTCATAAATACCTCCCCCCTCTAATACCCACAGCGGCTGCTGTTCCACGCCCAGAAGATGACAAAAAACCTCCAGGATCCCCGGGCAAACTGGCCTGGAGAGAAAATTGCTTCCTGATCCCAAAGTGGCGATCAGCACTTCCCTGGGCATATAAGAAAAGGCCACAAGAACTAAGCACTGAGGCAACCCTTCCAGCCCTCCGTCTCATGATCTGCCCAAGTTCACAGAATCGGCATTACTGTCAGATGACCATCTGGCCTCTGTTTGAAAACCTCAACAGAAGAGAGAGAGAGAAGAAATTGAATTTATACCCCGCCCTTCACTACCCAAAGGAGTCTCAGAGTGGCTTACAATCTCCTTTCCCTTCCCCTCCACACGACAGACACCCTGTGAGCAGTGTTCCCTCTAAGCTGAGTTAGTGTGAGCCAGCTCACAGTTTTTTAGCCTCTAGCTCACACATTTGTGTCTTAGCTCAGGAAGGAAGGCTCCAGAGCTAACTAATTTATGCAGTAGCCAAATCACCTGCTCACAATGTTAATGCCAGTGGCTCAGAAACTAGAATTTCTGCTCACAGGACTCCACAGCTTAGAGGGAACGTTGCCTGTGAGGAAGGTGGGGCTGAGAGAGCTCTTTCCAGAACTGTCCTTGAGAGAACAGCTCTGAGAGAACTATGGCTTGCCCAAGGTCATCCAGCAGCTGTGAGTGGAGGAGTGAGGCCTCAAACCCTGAAAACATCCAAAGAAGGAGAGCCCACCACTTCCGGAGGAAGCCCGTTCCACTGAGGAACCACTCTAACTGTCAGGAAGTACTTCCTAACGTTTAGCCAAAAACTCTTCTGATTTAGTTTCAACCCATTGGTTCTGGTCCAATTTCCTGGGGCAACGGAAAACAACTCGGCTCCATCTGCTACCTGATAGCCCTTCGAGTACTTGACGATGGTTATCATATCACCTCTCAGCCATTTCCTCTCCAAATGGAGAACATAAACATTCAAGATTTAAATCAGTGGGTTTGCCTTCTGGGAACTTTGTCCATGCCGAATGATTGGATGAGCAGGGCTATTTTGGGGCAGGAACGCACAGGAACGGAGTTCCGGCTGGCTCCTGAGTTGGCCACGCCCAGCATAATAGGCCACACCCAACAGCAGAAACTCATTAGGATTGGCTACATTAGGGGTGTGTGGCCTAACATGCAAAGGAGTTCCTGCTACAAAAAACCCTCTGAGTTTTGACAACAAGGTAAACAGAATAAGAAGCAAAAGGTGGGTGTGGCTGGATGACCACACTTCTGGCAACATGGGGGTGTGACCTAATATGCTAATGTGCTGTGCTGTCAAGGGTGTGGCCTAATATGCGAATGAGTGTCTGCTGTTGGGTGTGGCCTATTATGCTAATGAGTTCCTGCTGGGCTTTTTCTACAAAAAAAGCCCTGTGGATGAGGAATCTCTGAAAGACTGCAGGAGAGGAGGAAGTGGCTGAGAAATGTGAACAGGTTCATCCCCACAGGGACCACTGAGGAGGCCTCAAGCGTTTCCTACTGAATCAAGACCTGGGGGAGCAGGGTGAATGAAGGCATCTACCAAGAAAGGCCTCCCAAGCCCATAAAACGTAGTTATTATTCTGCAGTAGGGTTGCCAAGCTCTAGACGGGGCCTAGAATTGCAGATCCCAGAATTGCAACTGAACTCCAGACTACAGTTGGAAGGGATCCACAGGGTCATCTAGTCCAACCCCCGGCACAATGCAGGAAATTCACAAATACCTCCCCCTCACACACCCTCCCACAGTGACCGCTGTTCCACGCCCAGAAGATGGCAAAAAAAAAAAACCCTCCAAAATTTCCAGCCAAACTGGCCTGCCTGGAGAAAAATTGCTTCCTGACCCCAGTCTGGCGATCAGCATTTCCCCGGGCGCGTAAGAAAGGGCCACAAGAACTAAGCACTGAGGCAACCCTTCCTGCCCTCCTTCCTCGTGATCTGCTGTCAGAGGGCCATCTAGCCTTTGCATAAAAACCTCCAGAGAAGGAGAGCCCACCACCTCCCGAGGAAGCCTCTTTCACTAAGGAACCACTCCGTCAGGAATCTCCTCCTAATGTTTAGCCGAAAACTCTTCTGATTTAATTTCAACCTGTTGGTTCTGGTCTGACCTTCTGGGGCAACAGAAAACAACTCCGCACCATCTTCTATAGGACAGCCCTTCAAGTACTTGAAGATGGTGATCACTTCTTCTGGAGGAACGGGAGCTCCGGAGTTTGGCCTCTATGACGTTATACCCCACTGAAGTCCCTCCCCACCCCAAACCCTGCAACCTCCAGGCTCCCACCCCTCAATTATCCAGGAATTTCCCAACCCAGATCTTCCAGCCCTGTTCTACAAGGCATTCTGGGACATTCTCCGACCAACAGAGAGAAGTGCAAAGTCCTACACTTAGGTACAAAAAATCAAAGGCACAGATATAGAATGGGAGGGACTTGGCTTGACAGCAGCACATGTGAAAGGGATCTAGGTGTTCTGGTTGATCACAAGCTAAACATGAGCCTGCAGTGCGATGTGGCTGTGAAGAAAGCGAATGCAATCTTAGGATGCATTAACAGAAGCCTTGTGTCCAGATCATGGGAGGTGGTCGTTCTGCTCTATTCTGCTATGGTCAGGCCTCACCTGGAGTCCTGTGTCCAGTTTTGGGCACCACATGTTTGGAAGGGTGGTGACAAGCTCGAGCGTGTCCAGAAGAGGGCAACCAGGATGGTGAGAGGGTTGGAATCCAAGTCTTATGAGGAAAGGCTGAAAGGAAAGATGGGTATGTTTAGCCTGGGAAAGAGAAGGCTTAGAGGGGACATGATTGTAGTCTTCAAGTATCTGAAGGGTTGTCGTGTAGAAGATGGAGCAGATCTATTCTCTCTTGCTCCGGATTGCAAGACTAGATATCATGGGTGGAAATTACAAGGGAGTCGTTACCAGCTAAATATTAGGAGAAACCTCCTAACTGTAAGAGTGGCTGAGCAGTGGAACAGTCTGCCTCGGGAGGTGGTGGATGCTCCTTCGCTGGACGTTTTCAAGCGGAGGCTGGATGACCAACTTTCGGGTATGTTGTGGGGCTATCTTTCGACTATGCTCCTGCAGAGGCAGGGGGTTGGACTAGATGACCTGCAAGGTCCCTTCCAACTCTAACATTCTATGATTCTATGATTCATGCGGGGCACGGGTGGTGCTTGAAGGGCCTCCCCATGTGAGTTCAGAATGCACCCAACATTCCACGGTTGTGCACGGCAGGGAAGGCTTGCTAGTGGAACAAGGTTAGCCAGCTTTCAGGGGAGTTGGTCCAGCACTGGGATGCCACCCTCCAGGTGGGACCTGGGGGTTCCCTGGAATTACAGCTTATTTCTAGAATACAGAGATCAGTTCCCCTGGAGAAAATGGCTGCTTTGAAGGGTGGACAGTATGGCATTGTCCCCCACCAAGTTCCCCGTCCTCCCCAGGCTCCACCCCCAAATCTCCAGGAGTTTCCAAGCCTGGATCTCACAATCTTATTCCCCCCCCCCCTGGTCCCCTGCAGGTGGTCAGGGGGACTTGTCATCCTTCATCCATCCATTATAGCCGTTGAGCACCGTGGACAGTTTGACTTGTGATGTCTCGCCATGTGCATGCATTTGTGCTCAGGTTCACTTTCAGTGGGAAATTGAAGTTGTTCTCTCATCTAATTAACTCCATCTGTGTGTGTGTGTTCAGTGCCATCAAGTTGCTTCCGACTTCTGGTGACCCCGTGAAGTAAAAAGGTTTCCCTTGCTCGAAAGCCACTCGAATCCGCCTCTAGGGGGCAGTGCTCATCTCCGTTTCCAAGCCGAAGAGCCAGCGCTGTCCGAAGACATCTCCGTGGTCATGTGGCCAGCATGACCAGACGCCGAAGCGCATGGAATGCTGTTACCTTCCCACCGAAGCAGTACCTATTTATCTACTTGCAATTTAAGAACATAAGAACATAAGAGACGCCAATGTTGGATCAGGCCAAAGGCCCATCCAGTCCAACACTCTGTCACACAGTGGCCAAAAATACCAGGTGCCATCAGGAGGTCTAGCAGTGGGGCCAGGACATTAGAAGCCCTCCCACTGTTGACCCCCCCCCCAAACACAGAGCATCACTTGCCCCAGAGCCCCTATCTATACCTTGTGGCTAATAGCCACTGATGGACCTCTGCTTTCTTGCTTTCGAACTGCTAGGTTGGCAGGAGCTGGGGCCAGAGATGGGAGCTCAGTCCGTCATGCGGCACTTGGGTCTCAAACTGCCGAACTACCGGCCTTCCAGTCTGCAATTCAGCATCTTCACCACTGAGCCATCCAGACATCCTATCATTAACAGCCTCACTCGGGTCTTGCAAACTGAGGGCCAGGGCTCCCTTGATAGAGTCAATCCGTCTCACATTTGGTCTTCCTCTCTTCCGGCTGCCTTCCGCTTTTCCTAGCATGATCGCCTTTTCCAGTGACTCTTGTCTTCTTGTAATGTGACCAAACTGCAATAGCCTGCGTTGGATTGTTTTAGCTACTAGCGAGAGTTCCCAGAGAGAGACACTGAAAAGGATGGCAGCACCTTGAAACGCCCATCACCTCTGCCGCACATACTTTGGCAAGGGCGTGATGGTCCACAGCTCTCTTAATCACGCCACACACATAAAAGCCATAATTGATTGAAAAGCATCTTCTGCGGTTATTTCAGCCAGCGTCTGAAAGCGCTCGGCCCTCCAGAGTGAGCATTAGAGAGCAAACTCCAATCTCTCGGAGGTAAAGTGTTTTGTCGACGGAACCCATTTGTTTCAATTCCCCGCCTTGCCTTGCGGAGAGAGCCCAATTGCCAAGAGGAAGATAAAGAGCCCGCTGATTAAAACGTTGTTGACGGGCAATTTTAGCTAAAGGTAAGCAGCTCGGGCTCTTCACAACGGACCCTTGTGAAGCACTTTGGCGCCTTTTGAACCGGGAACGGGAGAAATTAGCATTGCCGGCGCTGCCTGCGGCCAAGTTCTCCCACTTGAGACTCATCTTGAAAACATGACCCTTTGGAGGAATTGAGCAGCGTCTGCTTTGTTGTTGGTCAGAATCATTAGGACAGAAGTGTGGCTTGGGGATGCACCGCAAGTTCATCCTTGAAAAGGATCCAAGGGGACTTCAGGGGTGTGACCTTCTCGGATTCCCCCAAGCATCGCCTTGCAAAAGTAAATTTATCTGATTTGCAGTGCATTTCTACCATGTATTTCCCCCTCTGTTACTAGGGTTGCCAAATATGTTTTGGCCGGGAGTGTGGCCCCGCCCCCAGTGTGGCCCCGCCCCCAGCATGCGACGTCACTTCCGGGTGACGTGCACGCGGGGATGGGGTTTCCCCCGGGCCCCGATTCCACGAGAGCGGAAAGCAGGGCTCGAAAGCGGGGGGGGAAATCCGCCCCCCGGGGGCATTTGGCAGCCCTATCTGCTACTGGTACGGCCGCCATCTTTGTCAAGCCAGGCTTTCTTCTTCCACAAATAGTTGCAGCCAATCAGAGATCATGTATGGAATGAGATGGTGCAATGGTGCCATGAGGCCAATATAGGGTTCCCGTCCCCCGGTGGGGCCAGGGGAGCCCCCAATTTTGGGGGTCCCAATCTGCCCACGGCCATCTGGCCAGCAGAAGAAGCCCCACCCCTGAACACCAGCATCCTGCGTGGATGCCACCAACACAATGACGTTGCCAGTAGTGGTGTCATCACACTGGGGCCGTCACGTGGCGACGCTCTAGCATTCAGGGGAACTCTATGGTTACCATAGAGAGGTGGAAAGTGAATAACTTTGGAAACGATCCCCGGACAAAGCAAATTGCAAAATGTATAGGGATCCACAAGAACTAAATAAATATTTCTTCACCTTGCACCTGTTCTTCTATATTTTTTCTGCCTACTGGTGCGGCCATTCTTGTTTTCCTGACCTGGATAGGGAGATCTTGGAAGAAAAGCTGTGCTGGGCCTGGTTAGTGCTTGAATGGGAGACCACCAAGGAAGTCCAGGGTTGCTATGCAGAGACAGGCAATGGCAAACCACCTCTGAATGCCTCTTGCCTTGACCTAGATGGCTCAGGCTAGCCTGATCTCGTCAGATCTTGGAAGTTAAGCAGGGTCAGCCCTGGTTAGTTTCTGTTTGGAGTTAAGGTTACAATTGGAGATGGGCCGTCTAGACGGAAAGAAGCTCAATCTAGATGGCCCGTCTTCGATTGTAACCTTAACTCCAAACAGAAACTGTGGATTGCTTGCAGAATTATGCTACAATAAAACATTGAAGTAGTGTATATATTGCTATTCTTATTCAACAACGGATGGAAACTAGGAGACAACTGATATGTATGGTCCCCTTCAGGAGAAGACCTTCGAAACGACTGGATAGTCCGGAAAATTTCGTCAGCTCAATGTTTTGGACCTCCCTTCCATTTGTATTTTTTCCCCACACAATTTTGCAATGTATTGTTATAATTATTCACAAATATAGGACTGTCTTTGTGTTATTTAGTGCATGTATATGGCTTTTTCTCTCTCGTTCTCTGGATATCATGAGCCGTGAAAACCTGGAAATTACATAAGGTAGCTCTGGGAATTGCTGGAAATTCTCTGGTTTCCCCATAGAGCCTCTGGCAATTCCTAGAGCTACCCTCCATCACTTTCAGGTTTTCCCAGATGTAGAGGCACCAACGTCACCCCCCACGTCCCTGCACCCAGCCCTTCCACCATTTGGTAGACCTGGCAACCCTATAGACAACTGCTTAATTTTGTTACAACAATGTGCCTGCCCCTCCGGAATGCTTCTCTAAGGATGACCCAACACTTGGTTCAGACACCCATGAGAATAAGCTGGCCAAGCCCCAAAGATGGTAGACTGTCCAACACAGAAAGCAAGCAAGCACTGTACAAATAGCGCAGACCACAAGTGCTCAAAAAGCCATGCAAAAAGAGTAAATTTATATAACAAGCATAACAGAGGACCACACGTATCAGTAAAACCAAATTACATCATATAATGTACAGGTCCATGACTAGTGCAAGTCCACTACTTCATAAAGTACTCATAATGTACATAATGTTTATGAAGTAGTGTGAACTTCTTGAAGAAGAGCTATCGAAACGAAGATCAAAATCCGGAGTCTTCGTCCTTGTCTGTGTACCATTTATGGACTTGCACTATTCATGGACCTGTACATTACATGATAGGAGGAGCGGTGGCTTACGTGGTTAAGACGCTGAACTGCAGGCTGTGGAAGGTCGGTAGTTCAGCAGTTCGAGACCCGGGTGCCGCATGACAGAGTGAGCGCCCGTCTCTGGTCCCAGCTCCTGCCAACCTAGCAGTTTGAAAGCAAGAAATTGCAAGTAGAGAAATAGGTACCACTTCGGTGGGAAGGTAACAGCGTTCCGTGCACCTTGGTGTCATGCCAGCCATGCCAGCCACATGACCACGGAAACGTCTTTGGACAGTGCTGGCTCTTCGGCTTTGAAACAGAGATGAGCACCGCAACCCTAGAGTCAGGTTCGACTGGCTTTCGAGCAAGGGAGACCTTTACCTTTACCTTACATTACATGATGTCATTTGGTTTTACTGATATGTGTGGTCCTCTGTTATGCTTGTTATATAAATTTACTCTTTTTGCATGACCTTTTGGGCACTAGTGGCCTGCGTTATCTGTACAGTGCTTGCTTGCTTTCTGTATATTGTATACTGTGATATCGCATCTGTTTATGAGAATGTCCAACACCCCATGTGACTGAAGGTGGTGGATTCTAGCTATGAATGCTCTGAATTCTCCTTCATGGGCGGGGGGGGAATCCCTGTGCAAATGATAGAAGACCAAGGCAGCAGTGAAAAGGGGTCCCTCCTACTCTCTCTCTCTGCTGGTAGGCTCATTTTCCATTTGGAAAGAGGTTTCCCCACATAGGAGAGCATTCCGAAATGTGATCTCCACAGTCTGAAGTGGTCCATTCTTCTACCACAGGGAACTGTCCAGGCCTGCCATCTCTGAGATGGGAAATACCTGGATATTTTTTGGGGGGGTGGAGCCTCGGGTGGCCAGGTCCCTCTTGGCACCCAGCAGGGGGTGGGGGCGTGGGCTTACGGGGAGCAGGGAGTTTCATCCCACATTTCAGCGACGTGCCCATGTGACCCCCAACGTGACTTGGAATTGACATAGGGACGTTGGGGACAATGGGGTGATGCTCTGGTTTTGGGGCAAAAATTCTATGGTAGGATTTGCTTCTACCACGGAGTTTTTGCCCCAAAACCAGAGTGTCGCCTCCACCCCATCCCCATGTGCCTACATCACTTCCAGGTCACATTGAAGCCATGTAGACATGTCACTGAAACGTCGGGTGTTTCTTTTTTGCGGTGGGGGTAAGTCCCCCCACCGCTGGCCAGCTGATTGGCAGCAGAGAGGTGGAGCTGGCACCGGGGGACCCCACACCCACTGGGGGGGGGGCTGGCATCAGTTTGGTGTAGCGGTTTGGTGTAGCGGTTAAGAGCACGGACTCTAATCTGGGAGAACCGGGTTTGATTCCCCACTCCTCCACTTGCAGCTGCTGGATGACCTTGGGCAAGCCATAGTTCTGTCAGAGCTGTTCTCTCAAGGACAGTTCTGGAAAGAGCTCTCTCAGCCCCACCTTCCTCACAGGGTGTCTGTTGTGGGGAGGGGAAGGGAAAGGGGTTTGTAAGCCACTCTGAGACTCTGAGTGAAGGGCGGGGTATAAATCCAGTCTCCTCTTCTCTTTTTCTTCTTCATCCTTATTGGAGCCTGTGGAGGGCGGGGTTTGGGGAGGGGAGGGACTTCAACGGGGTATCATGCCATAGAGTCCGCCTTCCAAAGCGGCCATTTTTCTCCAGGGGAACTGATCCCTGTCGCTTGGAGATAAGTTGTAATCCCAGGAGATCTCCAGCCACCACCTGGAGGTTGGCAACCAGTGTTCCCTCTAAGCTGAGTCAGTGTGAGCTAGCTTACAGTTCTTTAGCCTCCGGCTCACACATTTTTGTCTTGGCTCAGGAAGGGATGGCTCCAGAGCAAACTAATCTATGCAGCAGCCAAATCGCTCGCTCACAGCTTTAATGGCAGTAGCTCACAAAGGAGAAGTTTTGCTCACAAGACTACACAGCTTAGAGGGAACACTGTCGGCAACCCTAGATCTGTCTCTTTGCCCTCATGCGTAAACTCGGCCTCAGCCACGCAGGCGGCACTTGATGTGGTCGCCCACCGTGTGAAGCCGGATGCTGGCCTCAATGGGCCACTGGTCTGATCCACCGGGGCTGCTCTTCTGTTCTTGTCTCCGAAAGCATCTGGTGGGAAGCTGTGCAGTGCCCCATCCTCCCATCTGTATGCATGACATGATTGTCTCGCTTTGTGTTCTGCACTTTAAGAATTAGGAAAACCACCGATTCAATAAATATTAGTATAATTAATACTGCCTTGGCAACTCAGTGCCAATAAAACAATTACAAACAGATTGCATAAGCCACCCACAGCGGGAGCCGTTGCTGTCAATAAAACCGGTATTGTTGCCGCAACATAATGAATTGTTTGGAATTCAAAAGAAATGTGAGGTGCTTCCTCCCCTCCCCCCTTTAAAAAGAAAAGAAAAGAAAAGAATTAAGCACACCTTGTTTGCTTCAGTTCCAGCATCAAATAGAGCACACTTCACAACAAGCCAATTCGCACAACAATAAGGATGTCAGGGAAATCTGGAAAATGTGCTAGCCTAGGCTTCTGCACAGTATACTAGAGCATAAGAAGATTAAAATAGCCCTGCTGGATCAGACCCAGTGGTCCATCCAGTCCAGCATCCCGACTCACACGGCGGCCAACCCGTTCCTCTGGAGGGCCAGCAACAGGGCACAGAGGCCGAGTCCTTCCCCTGATAAGAGCATCAGAAGAGCCCTGCTGGAGCAGACAACGGGTCCATCCAGTCCAGCATCCTGTCTCACACAGTGGCCAACCAGTTCCTCTGGTGGTTGAACAACTGGGCACAGAGGCTGAGGCCTTCCTCTGATAAGAACATCAGAAGAGACCTGTTGGCTCAGACCCAGTGGTCCATCCAGTCCAGCCTCCTGTCTCACACAGTGGCCAACCAGTTCCTCTGGAGGGCCAGCAAGAGGGCAGAGAGGCCGAGGCCTTCCCCTGATAAGAACATCAGAAGAGACCTGTTGGCTCAGACCCAGTGGTCCATCTAGTCCAGCCTCCTGTCTCACACGGTGGCCAACCAGTTCCTCTGGAGGGCCAGCAAGAGGCCAGAGAGGCTGAGGCCTTTCCCTGATAAGAACATCAGAAGAGACCTGCTGGCTCAGACCAGTGATCCATCTAGTCCAGCCTCCTGTCTCACATGGTGGCCAACCAGTTCCTCTGGAGGGCCAACAACAGGGCAGAGAGTCTGAGGCCTTCCCCTGATAAGAGCATCAGAAGAGACCTGCTGGCTCAGACCAGTGGTCCATCTAGTCCAGCCTCCTGTCTCACACGGTGGCCAACCAGTTCCTCTGGAGGGCCAACAACAGGGCAGAGAGTCTGAGGCCTTCCCCTGATAAGAGCATCAGAAGAGCCCTGCTGGGTCAGACCAGTGGTCCATCTAGTCCAGCCTCCTGTCTCACACGGTGGCCAACCAGTTCCTCTGGAGGGCCAACAACAGGGCAGAGAGTCTGAGGCCTTCCCCTGATAAGAGCATCAGAAGAGCCCTGCTGGGTCAGACCAGTGGTCCATCTAGTCCAGCCTCCTGTCTCACACGGTGGCCAACCAGTTCCTCTGGAGGGCCAACAACAGGGCAGAGAGTCTGAGGCCTTCCCCTGATAAGAGCATCAGAAGAGCCCTGCTGGGTCAGACCAGTGGTCCATCTAGTCCAGCCTCCTGTCTCACACGGTGGCCAACCAGTTCCTCTGGAGGGCCAACAACAGGGCAGAGAGTCTGAGGCCTTCCCCTGATAAGAGCATCAGAAGAGCCCTGCTGGATCAGACCAGTGATCCATCTAGTCCAGCCTCCTGTCTCACACGGTGGCCAGCCAGTTCCTCTGGAGGGCCAGCAAGAGGGCATGCACGTTTTCTGTGCTGATCGGTTTAGAGGGTCGCCATGTTGGTCTGCAATAGAACAGTCCAGGAGCACCTTAGGGGCCATCAAGATATCTGTTGAAGGGAGCTTTGACTCTTGAAAGCGTATACCTCGGAAATCTTTTTGGCAGGGGTCGTTTCGTAGAAAAAGAGCTAGGGGAACTCATTAGCATGACTCATTAGCATATGCCACACCCCCTGACATCACCGGAAGTGTGTCATAAGGCCACACCCCCTGGCATCACCGGAAGTGCGTCATAAGGCCACACACCCCGCCCCCAACGGTCCCGACCGCCGCCACCGGCCTTGCAGCTCCACTGCCGAGCCCCATGAGGGGCCCGGCGGTGGACCTGCAAGGCCGGCGGGAGTGCAAGGAAGCCCCGCGAAGGCCCTCCCTGGCCCCAGGCAGGCAGGGGGGGAGAGAGGCAGGGAGGAAGCAATGTACCCTCCCTCTTCTCCTGCCTCCTCCTGGCTGAATGAGGGCCGGAAGCGGGGCGGCCGGAAGCAGGGGGCGGGGCTTCGTCATGTGCCCCGCCCCCCGTACCTCACTTGGGGGAACTGCGATCCCCCGCGATCCCCCCCCCAAATGACCTCTGCTTTTTGGTCTTTAGGAGGCTAGTGGACTTGAATCTGGATTCCTACGTGTAACGGTTTGTTTTTCTGGAGGGACTTGAAATCCTATCACATGAACACATAGATCTGTATTATAGTGAATCAGACCATTGGTCCACCAAGATCAGTATTAGTTGTTGTAGATTTTCCGGGCTGTATGGCCATGGTCTTGGCATTGTAGGGCCTGGCGTTTCACCAGCAGCTGTGACTGGCATATAACACAGAAAGATGGAGGACTCTCTGTGTCAAGGTGAAAAGAAAAATGGTAGGCAGGTAATTTACATCTACTCAGGAAGGCGGGGTAGGGCTGAGTCATTATCTTGTAGGCGCTTCCCAGGTTGTGACATGCTAATAGAGGAGCTTTCCTGAGGAGGTTCTTTTGCATATGGACTGGCTGTTGAAATTCTAATCTTATCTGTAGTGCTAAGATGTAGAGCATTTTGTGTTGTATTGTCCGGCAGCTGCTCTCCAGGGTCTCAGGCTGAGGTCTTTCACATCTGCTGCTGCCTGGTCCTTTCACTGGAGAAGGCGGGGACTGAACTTGGGACCTTCTGCACGCCAAGCAGTGCTCTACCACAGAGCTGTGGCCCCTCCCATCACCCCTGTTGCCCATAGTGCTACCGCCCAGGAACAATTTAGTCACTTCATCTTTTATTTGTGATCTGTTTACAGAGGCTCAGGGCTCAAATACACATTACGGTTTCTTCTGTGTTTACTTTGAACAACATTTTTTTTTCTTTCACAAATTTAACTCCCAGGGACACTTTATCAGGGAGGAAAACGGCGGTGGGAGGAAGACACTGATTCTTCCCCCCCCCTGCTGTTTTCTCACTCGGAAAAGCAACACCCAATCAGCTTTCGCTTGCTGGGGGAAACGACAAGCATCCTGAATTTTTGCCTACAAGAGACAAAAACAGCTTGGAGGGGTCCGGTTCCAGTTTCCCAGCTATTCTCCCAGAGATTACGTTGTTTTCCCTCAGACCCCTGAAACCAACAAACACAGTGAGAAATCATTTTATCTTATTTTACAGCACCCCTGGGACCTTTGGGAGATATGGACAGACTTAAAATGGGTGTTGTGGGACACCGGGATGCCACTTCTTTGTACATACCCAGAAGTGATGCCAGAGTGTCATGTGGCACTCTAGGAATTCTTCAGATCTCCATGGTTTTTACCACAGAGATGGTTTTTACCCTCCCCAGCACGTTCAGTAGGAAACTTCACGGTCAAAGACCTATCACAAAGGTAGCACCAGGATCCCAGCCACAGAAGAAGTCCAAGGTTTTTACTTACGTGGAGGACTCTATAGAGAAACAGGGGGAAAAAATAGCTTGCAAATTAAAATGAGAAAAAAACACCCCCACAATTATCTTTTCTGAGCAGGGGTGCAGAAAAAGAGGTGCAGGAGCTCATTAGCATAACTTATTAGCATAACTTATTTGCATATGCCACACCCCCTGGCGTCACCGGAAATGTGTCAGGAGGCAACACCCACCGCTCAGGCTCCATGGGACTGTTCTGGGGAGGGCAGGTGGGGGGGGGGGGGGAACGTGGAGATCTGTCCTCGCAGAGGAGGGAGAGCTTTTACCGGAAGGTGGCCCGGGGGGGGCGGGGGGGCTCTGCAACTTACCTGGCTGCTTCTTGCTCCTCGTGGCCCAACTGAGGGCTGCTGGGAGCAGGGGGCAGGGCTTGTTGCATGTTCCCGCCCCCTGGGCTCCTTACTGCCAGAGCTCCGCTTCTGTGCGCTCCCGCAGGAAATAACCCCTGTTTATGAGTACCGAGAATGCTTATCCCCCTCAGAATGTTAAGACTAGATAGATCTGAGTCCAGTAGCTCGTAAGAGACCAATAAGAGTTTCAGGGCATAAGTTTTCGAGAGTCAACACTCCCTTCATCAGACGCAAGTAGAAATGAGGATCTCTGAATCTTTATATCCCAGTCAGAAGGTGGGAAGGGTGCTGTAAAGAATGTTGTAAAGGGTGCAGAGGTACCGTCCATATTGTGATCAGCTTGATTAAAGCAGAGGGGAAATGCCTGGGGGCAGAAAATTAGCATCTGTAGTTAAGTAGGGTTGTCAGGTCCCTCCGGGCAACCAGCAAGGGGTGGGATGGGGACATTACCAGGAGAAAGAAGAAGGCCCAGGCCACGTGGCTGTCGTCACACAGGAAGTGACATCACCATGCTGTGATGTCACCGTGGTGCTCTGGCATTTGGACAAAAGCTCTATGGTAAAACTGCAGAGTTTTTGCCCAAATATCAGAATATCGCCTGGACGTCGCTGGCGTGATGACATCACTTCCTGTGTGACGACAGCCACGTGGCCTGGGCCTTCTTCTTTCTCCTGGTAAGTCTCCCATCCCCCGCCAGTTGCCAGGAGGTACCCGTCAATACTACTCACTGTAGATGCCGGCCATCCCTCCACCAGTCGAGCTGGCAACCTTAGTAGTGAGATAAGAATCCTCTGTCCCTATTCAGTGGCTAGTTGAAATTGGAGAAACTGGCTGGTCCGAGAGTTTCTAGTATCCTGGAGAGACGATTCATGTTCTGTTATAGGACTTCTCCATTGGTTATTTGCTCCTGTCTTAAAATACATTTCGCATCCCATTTCATTACATTTCATGGAAAGCGCATCCACTGTTGCTGCTGCATTTTATTTGACTTCTCATAAAGCGTCAATTAATCAGAAAGCGCTGTGCGAATAAAATTATTTGCAGTCGTTGCTTCTTCTTCTTCTTCTTTGTTGGAGAGGAATGCCAGTATTTTTTCTAGTTTATACAGCTGATTTCTGGCATCAGAGAGGAAGTTTCCCCCCATGCACGTTTATCGACCGAAGTGGATATATTTTCTGACAAAGACAGAATTCTGACTTCTCTGGTGACGGTGCGATCTTTTGGCCTGCGCAGACCTTATTCAGAGTTACACTGGGCAATTACATGGAGCACTTTCTTAAACACTGGGTACAAGTCTGGGGCATGAATAATTCCATTTATTACAAGCTAAAATATACATCGAATCCGGCGACCTTTGCAGCAAGAAATCAGTAATTTAATTTCAAATTAATTTACTGTGGATCAAAGAGGCATTTGGAAAGAGGCAGTTACTGGGGACTTGACAACCCGAGAACACTGATAAATTAAAAGGGGGGGGGGAGAGACTTAACCAAAGAGCTTTCTTTCTCTTCAGTGTTATTTTTTGTGGCAAAGGGAAACATTTTTTTCCTCCGCAATGTTCTCCGTTTCCTATCCGCCACCTCCTACAGTGTGGTAACTGTAAGATCAACGCAGGGGGCACGCACTGAGATGGGTTTGGGTGAATTTCCTTGTTTTTTTGAAACCCCGCTAGTACCGGCACTCCTGGAGTGCTCGCAAGGAAACACAAGGAGGAGGTGTGAGTCAAAGAGAACGGAGGGGGGAAATAATGACTGTTTTACAAAACAGCATTCTGCTTGTAATCGCTCTTTAACCAGGAGGAGAAGTCCTTCCTTCATGACCCTTCATGGCAAATCTTTGCAAACAGACAAAGCTGTACTAATGTGTTAGTAGCGGGGGAAGGGGGTTGGTTGGTTTAGGTGGCGTTGTGACTAGAGTTGCCAACCTCCAGGTGGCACCTGGAGATCTCCCGATATGACAATTGCTCTCCAGATGACCCAGATCAGTTTCCCTGAAGGAAATGTCTACTTTGGAGGGTGGACTCTATGGCATTGTACACACACCCCCGAGGCTCCATAACCTCAAATCTCCAGATGTTTCCCAAACCAGAACTGGCAACCCTAGATGTAGTCTCCCATCCCTAACCCATTGTCCCAAGCTAGCTTGGTGTAGTGGTTAGGAGCATGGACTCTAATCTGGGAGAACTGGGTTTGATCCCCCACTCCTCCACATGCAGCTGCTGGTGTGACCTTGGGTCAGCCACAAGTTCTTTCAGAGCTGTTCTCTCAAGGGCAGTCCACAAAGCAGCTCTCACAGCCCCATTCACAGGGTGCCTGTTGTGGGGAGGGGAAGGGGAAGGGAAAGGAGATTGTAAGCCACTCTGAAACTCCTTTGGGTAGTGAAGGGCGGGGTATAAATCCAATCTCTTCTCTTCTTCTTCTTTTTCTTCTACTTCATGAACCGTATTGTTATAGTGCAGCCCTCTTTCCTAGAGCTTCCAGGTCCGACGCAGGAAATATCTAAGGGCTTTGGGGGTGGAGCCAGGAGCCAGGATGTGACGTCACTTTTGTGAGGTCGCTAGGGTTGTCTAACAAGTTGGAAAAGAGTTCTGGCCTTCACATTTAAGCATTCCTTTAAAAATCGTTCCTTTTCATTGCTTTCCCTCCATTGGAAACAATGGAGGATGGGGCCACCTTCTTTTGGGGCTCATAGAATTGGACCCCTTGGTCCAATCTTTTTGGGATTTGGGATATATTTTTTTTTCAGGAGTGGCTATGCTGAAAATTTGGTGCCTCTACCTCAAAAAACAGCCCCCCCAGAGCACGGGGCATTCCACAGATTGATACTCCATTATACTCTACGGGGACTGGTCTCCGTAGAGTATAATGGAGTGGCCAGCAGCCATTCCCCCCTTGCTTTCTGACAGCCCTGAAGCAGAGGAGGGGCTTCAAGCCAGGGGATCCCCTGTCCCCAACTGGGGATGGGCAACCCTACTCTTTCCTGTGCATTGAATAATTCAGCTCTGCATAGCTTGCGGGAAGCCAGGAGGGTGCAGGCTCTCTGAGGAGGATTGGATATGTTCCTGTCGCACACTGGCTCCCTCCTCTGGTTCAAAGAGTCTTATTTATTTGTTTGTTGGAACATTTATATCCCATGTTTCCTTGTGGTTGAAGGAATGCAAGAGGCTTTCTGAGAAAGACAATGAAGATGTAGATCTTGGGCCTTCCGCAGAGGATAGGTTGGGCTGACCAAGGGAAGGGATGGATATAAGGAGACGACCGATTTCCATGAGACAGAAAGAGGCTGGGAACCCCAGACTCAGCTAATGTCACCAACGTGCCCAGGGCTTTTTTTGTAGAAAAAGCCCAGCAGGAACTCATTAGAATAATAGGGCACACCCAACAGGCAGGAACTCATTAGAATAATAGGCCACACCCAACAGCAGAAACCAATTAGCATATTAGGCCACACCCGACAGCACAGCTCATTAGCATATTAGGCCACACCCCATGCCCACCTTGGCTTGCCCGGGTGCCCCGCAGCTGCAGGGAGCCTGGGCAAGCCGCCCCTTGAAGGGAAGGGAAGACAGCCTTCCCTTGGCTTGTCTGGGTGCCCCGCGACCAGGGGGGGGCACTGTCCAGTCCTTCCCTCTGTAGCCACGCATGCAGAGGTTTTGGCTGTAGTGGGTGTGGCCAACTCTGAAGCCAGCCGGAACTCCGTTCATGTGCGTTCCTGCCCCAAAATAGCCCTGAACATGCCTATGTCACTTCTGGATAATGCGGGCACTTCTGGTGGTATTGCTGTGGGGAGGGGGAGTTTCCTCCTACGGGCCAGCTGGTCAGCGGCAGGAAAGAACCCGCCCCAACTGGGGAATAGCGACCTCACTCAGGGACCAGAAAGATCTCATGTTTCAGCCCACCTACATCTGATGCTCCTAAAAAGGTGTCATCGGGTTAGAAGCCGTGGCGGCAGCAAAAAGTATCCTCGTTCCTTTCCCCTTTACTGCCCCAAAGTCCTGCATCCAATATTGGAAGTTGCTTTCCTTTTCTCGTTGGATGTGCTTCTTGGTGCATGGGAGTTCTGCTTATTGCAGTGAGCGTGTGACACGAGAAAAGGGGAATCAAACCCATCTAGGATTATCTCCTAGCAGGACAAGCCACCTGCGACGACAGGGCAGCTCTACAAAAGCCCAGCTGTCCGGAGCCAGGCCTCTGAGATCTGCGAAGAGTTAAGCGAGCTCAACACGGACAAACCATCGAAGGAGGACCCTCTGGGCTCACCCACTGGTCAAAAGGAGGTAACTGGTCCACAGCTCGTGCTACCTGCCTGCTTGCCAGTTGCATGCCATCCATAGCCTGAGTCCAGTAGTGCATGCGGTAGAAATTGAGGCGGGCTTGCATGACGGGGTACGGGGCAATCATGGGGGTCATGACTTGCATGCAATCATGTTTGGAAACCAATCTCTCCAATCCCTAAGGCAAGGCTGGTCACCTCCTGGTGGGATGTGAAGATTCCCCCAGAATGACCAGACTACAGAGACCAGTTCCCATGGAGAAAATTGCTGTAAATAGTATTTCGCTATATAATATATAATATAAATAATGGAATATTTAGCCATTGGGGGAAAGCACCTTCTGCAAAATAGCGTGTCTTCTTGCTCTCTCTGGATAATCCCTAAAACTGAGAAGAACTGAATTTATGGCATATAGATGACAATTGTGCAGGGACATATTCTTAGGTATCTGGAATCTGTGTATAGATGCTTATCTGGAGCCTTGCCACCATTGTGGTCATATTTTCTATTTCATTCTTGTTTGAAGTTTCAAATTATTTTTTAAAAAAATTAAAGATAAAGAACTGCTTGGCGAGCTTATCAAGACTAAAGGGGGGAAAACAGAAAACGGGATCTTTTTGTGTGGCTGGAATTCTACCGGGGAACTGGAACATTCCTCTGATGGATTGAATGCCATCTTGACAGGAAGCGGCAGCGACAGCAAACTCCGTATCTTTCCCCACCTCTAAATGAATCTGTCCCGGAAGACAAATGCCATCTTCGCAGAACACAACACAATTGGATTCTATTTGTGACAGTTCAGGAGGGGATGAGAGAACATGGCACCTTTCCATGGCAAAAGTGGAAAGTGAGGCGGAAGTTCACACGAGGTGACAGATGCCATCATGGAAGAGTAATGCCCAGGATGCTATTTTTGAAGACAAATCTGTTCCGGGCAGTGAGCAGCGCCGATCCTGGCTCTTTGGGTGAGCAACTTCTGGAAGGCGTCATGATGCAGGGAAGGACAAGACAGCGGATGATCTCACCGACCCTGGGTGTTATGTATTGAAATCGCTTGTGTGAATCACCTCATTGACTCCCCATGCAAAGCTTGAGCCAGACGAAGGCTCCTCCGAGCCCCTCTCTCATTGGTCGCCCTCTAACAGCGACCAATCCGGAACTGCACAAGCTCCAGCGAGGGAAAGTCTCTCATTGGTCTTTAACTACTCAATCTTATTGGTTGTTATATGTAAATAGGCGTGGCTATATTAGCCCGGTAATGTTTAAAAGGAGCCCAGCTCCCAATGTTAAGTCGTTCTGGTTTTGAATGCGTTTGAGTGTTTGTTCGCTACTTCAAATAAAGCTGAATCACTGACCTGAAATAATTCTCCGATCCTTTGTTAGCGCGATCTAACACTGGGCATACCATTCTTGACAGAGCCATCCAGTCTGTTGAGGAAGGGTTCAAGACAGTTAATTCATCCAACAGAGTTCAAAAGATGAATTAGACAGGAGTGGCTAATTATGCAAAATCTGCACATTCTCATTTTGCCCCCAACTTTTGGATTGTTTAAATGTTAGGGATGGGGAAGGGTATCTAATCCAGCAATGGGTGATGTCTTCACTGAGCCCTGTGTATCCCATAACAGAAGGCCTCTAATCCCGTAAGTGAAAAGTCAAACACTCTCCCTTTTGGTATAGTGGTTAAGTGCATGGACTCTAATCTGGGAGAAGCGGGTTTGATTCCCCACGCCTCCACATGCACCTGCTGGATGACCTTGGGCAAGCCATAGTTCTGGCACAGCTGTCCTTGAAAAAGAGCAGTTTCTGTCAGAGCTCTCTCAGCCCCACCTACCTTACTGGGTTTTTGTTGTGGGGAGGGGAAGGGAAAGGAGTTTGTAAGCCGCTCTGAGACTCCTTTGGGTAGTGAAGGGCAGGGTATGAATCCAATCTCTTCTTGTTTCTTCTTCTTCTTTTGATTGGAAACTTTGGATTTGGAAGAGAGGTTTAGTGCAGCCTCCTTTGCCTCACTCTTCAGTGGCCCCCCAAGACAGCCAAAGCACAGTATGTTTACTTTCTCCTTGTCAACTCAGAGATCTTCTGAATATGACAATGGGACTTCTTAGTGTCCTGTGGTTAAAGTTCTCCACACCTTTCACTGGCCCAATCTGCATCTAGCATTTGCTCCGCTGTTTTACCAAACCCAGGCAGGAACAGGAATTCCTATCTACATTGCATGCCACTTTCACTTTGATTGATTGTCGGATTTTATGGCAGTGTACAGACTGCATGCTGCTTTCACTTCCTTTGATCTCTCGGTTTTATGGTGCATAAATTTATGGCCATGTTATGGCCATTCAGGGGTGACAGTCAGTACGGTGTTGGCCCGGGGTATTTGCATGTGGTTTTTGAGCTGCAGCTTTTTCTGTTCCAGTGTGGGTTTGGTAAAACAACGGAGCAAATGCTAGACGCAGTTTACCAATCACATGCAATTATTATTCCACATTTACTTCATCCCATTAATGCTACGGATGGGTCTGCAGTGAATTTTGGAAGCCGGGTCCACTCTAGAGTTTTGCTGGTGCAGAATGGTTTCGCTTCACGCTCAGCCCAAACTCAGCAGAGTAGAATTTATGCCCCAAATTCGTGAATTATTAGAATTTCTTAATTTCCTTTCATACCTGTATGAATCTAAGGATATCTGGCTGTCCTCAACTGGGGCTAGGGCCGTTTCAGCCCTGTCCCCAACCGGGTAGAACTCTCTGCCAAATATCGTAGGGTCCCGTGGGACCTCATGCACTTCCGCAGGGCCTGCAAGGCAGAGATGTTCTGCCAGGCCTTTGGTTGAGGACAGCGATGGCTTTCATCTTGGCTGGCACCAGGGGTCATTTAATAGAAAAAGAGGTGCAGGACCTCATTAGCATAACTCATTAGCATAACATATTTGCATATGCCACACCCCCTGACATCACCGGAAGTGTGTCAGAAGGCAACACCCACTGCTCAGGCTCCACTGGACTGTTTTGGACCGGGGGGGGCGGGGGGGCTCTGCAGCTTACCTGGCTTCTTCTTGCTCTGACTGAGGGCTCCTGGGAGCAGGGGGTGGGGCTTGTTGCATGTGCCCGCCCCCTGGGCTCTTTACTGCCGGAGCTCTGCTCCTGTGTGCTCCTGCAGGAAATGACCCCTGGCTGGCAGTGTGGCCCCCTCTCATTTCCCATGCTCGTTTCGACCTCTTTCCCCCCACCCCGACCGCAAAGCGGCTGGCAGTCTGTAATATGGGAACAATTAATTAATAAGTGTTAGTATTTGCTATCTTTTAAAAAATATATATTCTAATATGATTTATTGTTTTTATCTGGTCAGCGTTTTTAATGTTGTTGTACGTCGCCCAGAGCCTTGCAGTAGCAGGGATAGGGCGAGTCATAAATTAAATAAATAAATAAATCTTATCCATGACATATAATCACTTAATTTTGTTTTACAGATTACAATTTTTTTAAAAAAAGCAACTATGTTGCATCATCCTCTGAAAGCATTAACATTCCAGTTACATTTTGTGATCAGTGATCCCTCTAAGCTAAGTTAGTGTGAGCCAGCTCACAGTTTTTTAGCCTCCGGCTCACACATTTTTGTCTTAGCTCAGGAAGAATGGCTGCAGAGCAAACTAATTTATGCAGCGGCCAAATCGCTCGCTCACAGCTTTCATGCGAGGTGCTCACAAGGTAGAACTTTTGCTCACACTATTTCACAGCTCAGAGGGAGCATTGTTTGCGATGATCCATCAGTGCATTCCCAAGCAGAGTTTCACCATTCTAAACCGATTGGCTTCAACAGATTTGGAAGGGTTGTAACTGCATTTGGGATTGCACTGCAAATAACCCCTAAAGTGGTTTTCCCAGCTCAGGCTCCACTGGACTGTTTTGGACCGGGGGGGGCGGGGGGGCTCTGCAGCTTACCTGGCTTCTTCTTGCTCTGACTGAGGGCTCCTGGGAGCAGGGGGTGGGGCTTGTTGCATGTGCCCGCCCCCTGGGCTCTTTACTGCCGGAGCTCTGCTCCTGTGTGCTCCTGCAGGAAATGACCCCTGGCTGGCAGTGTGGCCCCCTCTCATTTCCCATGCTCGTTTCGACCTCTTTCCCCCCACCCCGACCGCAAAGCGGCTGGCAGTCTTTAATATGGGAACAATTAATTAATAAGTGTTAGTATTTGCTATCTTTTAAAAAATATATATTCTAATATGATTTATTGTTTTTATCTGGTCAGCGTTTTTAATGTTGTTGTACGTCGCCCAGAGCCTTGCAGTAGCAGGGATAGGGCGAGTCATAAATTAAATAAATAAATAAATCTTATCCATGACATATAATCACTTAATTTTGTTTTACAGATTACAATTTTTTTAAAAAAAGCAACTATGTTGCATCATCCTCTGAAAGCATTAACATTCCAGTTACATTTTGTGATCAGTGATCCCTCTAAGCTAAGTTAGTGTGAGCCAGCTCACAGTTTTTTAGCCTCCGGCTCACACATTTTTGTCTTAGCTCAGGAAGAATGGCTGCAGAGCAAACTAATTTATGCAGCGGCCAAATCGCTCGCTCACAGCTTTCATGCGAGGTGCTCACAAGGTAGAACTTTTGCTCACACTATTTCACAGCTCAGAGGGAGCATTGTTTGCGATGATCCATCAGTGCATTCCCAAGCAGAGTTTCACCATTCTAAACCGATTGGCTTCAACAGATTTGGAAGGGTTGTAACTGCATTTGGGATTGCACTGCAAATAACCCCTAAAGTGGTTTTCCCAAACTTGTGGCCTGCAGATCCACTCTTTTTTTTTTTTTAAAAAGGCTGTATGTCACTCTTACCTCTGAAACATTTTACCAGTAAATGATGTAGAAAGAAGAATTCCCCTCAAGAGGAGTCCCCCTGCTGTGCTTCTGCATGAATCACTGATCTCAGCATGAGGCCTACAGTAAGCATAACCAGCACTTACGGAAAGCTGTGCCGGGAAGCCAGGAGGAGTCATTCTGCTGTGCCTCCGCGTCGAGAGCAATCTGAGAAGGCAGTGCCTTGTGACTCCAGGCGGCAATCGTTGACGAAGACCTTTCCTCTGGGAAGGCACATTCAGACAGTGCAGACAGAGCTCAGATGGATGGCCCGTGTTTGTCCGTGTTAAACTGCTGAGATGGTCTCCATGTTTCCCTTTCACCTGCACAAGTGGAAGGACGAGAAACTTTAAGCCAAGAATCGCGGCAGGAGCCAGAACTGGCCACCTTATTCCTCCTTGTGTGTGTTGGTCACTATGAATGACAAGAGGGGACCCGCAACAAGATGTTGCATAATGTGTTGTGGCCCTACCGTCGTCTTCATTGCCGGCAGTCCCCACAAGGGACTTACCCTCTTTCTCCTCTCACCCCCTTGTATGTCTCACCCCCTCTTACACCAGCCCT
>NW_015166474.1:106172-108480 GCF_001447785.1 Gekko japonicus | reverse complement strand
TTTCCCCTCTTTTTTTTCTTTCTTTCCCCCTCCCTCAGACCAGAGCTATTTTGGGGCAGGGACGCACAGGAACGGAGTTCCGGCTGGCTTCAGAGTTGGCCACGCCCACTACAGCCAAAACCTCTGGGTGCCTGGCTACAGAGGGAAGGCCTGGAGAGCGACCCCCCCCCCCGGCGACTCTGAGGCGGGGGGACCCTGGAAGGATCAGGGAGGCATTTAAATGCCTCCCCGTGCCTTCCCCGGCCTGTCCAAGGGCCAGCTTGCCCGAGCTCTCTGCACCCGGGCCAGCCAAGGAAAGGCATGGGGTGTGGCCCAATATGCTAATGAGCTGTGTGGCCGTGGGTGTGGCCTAATATGCTGATGAATCTGTGCTGTTGGGTGTGGCCTATTAGGCTGTGTGTTTTTCTTCCAAAAAAGCTCTGCCTCAGATAATCTCCTGTTCTTTTTCTTTCTCTGCCTCCAACAGACAATCCTGTATTCTGTATTCTGTATTCTGTATTCTCTCTCTCTCTCTCTCTCTCTCCTCCCCCCCCTCACAGAACCCCACTTCTTTCTGTTTCTCTCCCTGTGCAGCCGTGGAGGCCAGCAAACGTCTCCATTCGAGAGAACGCATCTCCTGCACCAATCTGGTTGCAGGAGGTAGGGGGGGCCAACGATGCAGGCTTTGCCTCCTCGGGCTTCAGCTGTCGGCCACAGGGCCGGCTTGGGCAGTGGCAGCAGAGGGCAGGCAGGCAGGCTTCCAGAGAGGCGCTGCTGCCCCTTTGGCTCCCTTGGCCGACCGGCCGCCCTCCCTCCCTCCCTCCCAAGGGGCCGCCACTGTCTCCTTTCACTCCACAGGCCAGTGCCGAAACCTGGTGGCTGAAGTGGTACTCTTTATTGCCAGTGGTCCTGGCGGCGGCTGGGATGGGTCTGGTGGCGGGGGGGCGCAGCGGCGTGGCACACAGTTATTACCATGGCTCCAGTGGCTTTTCCCGTGCCTCAGTAAGTCCATTCTCTGCTCATGCACAGAGTAAGCAGTTTTACTTTGGGGGTGGGATTTAAGTATCCCCCGTATATATTTTTTCAACATTTTAGATTTTTCTGCAAACCCAGGGAGCGCCCCAGGTTTGCTGAAAGATCTGTTTACCCTCCATGTGCCCCAGGTCTGCAGAAATAAGTATCTGCATGCAGAGGGGGACCCTTGGCTATTAGGTAGGGTTGCGAACTCCAGGTACCACCTGGACATCTCCTGCTATTACAATTGATCTCCAGATGACCAAGATCAGTTCACCTGGAGAAAATAGTTGCTTTGGAGGGTGGTACCTAGAACAGAGTTTACCTTTTTTATTACAGCTGCACACTGAGTTGACATTTTCTTTGAACTTGCGTGTCGCCTAATATGCAAAGGAGCTCCTGCTACAAAAAGAGCCAACCATTCACTGTGACATTTCTATAAGTAATCAGGGGGGAAAACATTCCCTCCCCCCCCCCCACCGTCCTTTCTACACCGGTGCCTTTTAATTGGCCCTTCTCCCTTGCCGTGCATTGTTTTTATTTAGACTCTTCCTTTTTTGGGTTTCTTCCTCCCTCCTGGGGCTGAACTGCTGAGACCTGCAAAATATCATCCTCTTTCTCTTTGACACTGGCTGAGGTGCAGGCACGCCGCAGATAATTTATTTCTATTGACCTGCTAAGTTCATCGAATGCATTTGCTCTTCCTTTTAGAAGCCTTGCGCTTCCACGGGCCTCGCTCTCTACCTGGGACATTTGCAGAGCAGAGCGGGGCGGGGGGGAGTCCCGGAAAGTTTGCACTGAAAGGTTCTTACAAGAGACCCGAGGACTGAACTGGAGAAATGAAACGCTGGGGGGGGGGGGGGCAAGGAGGATCAGGAGAGGGGAAGAGGCAGGCCAGTAGCCATGGTGGGGCATTTGGGGGTGAACCCCCCCCACCCACGAGCCCTGCCCCATCATCTGATGACGCCAGACACCCCCACCCCCCTGGCATTACACCTGATCTCCAGATGGACTCTGTGGCATTGATCCAGGGCTCTTTTTGTAGAAAAAGCCCAGCAGGAACTCATTAGCATAATAGGCCACACCCAACAGCAGGAACTCATTAGCATATTGGGCCACACCCCTGACAGCACAGCTCATTAGCACATTAGGCCACACCCCCATGTTACCAGAAGTGTGGTCATCCAGCCACACCCACCTTTTGCTTGTTATTCTGTTTACCTTGTTTGTTGTCAAAAGTCCAGGGCTTTTTTTGTAGCAGGAACTCCTTTGCATGTTAGGCCACACACCCCTAATGTAGCCAATCCTAATCAGT
>NW_015166474.1:86682-106118 GCF_001447785.1 Gekko japonicus | reverse complement strand
CATGGGGGTGCGGCCTAATGTGCTAATGAGCTGTGCTGTCATGGGTGTGGCCCAATATGCTAATGAGTTCCTGCTGTTGGGTGTGGCCTATTATGCTAATGAGTTCCTGCTGGGCTTTTTCTACAAAAAGAGCCCTGTTTTTAAGTATAAACATAATGGGTGCCCCCACAAGAAAAATAAATTGCCCCACAAAATGAAAAATCCTGGCTACAGCCCTGGGAAGAAATACCGTTTCTTTCCTTGCCCCACCCCTCAGACCCCCGATCCGAATTAGATGCCCGTGCCACTTCTGTTAAGTATTTAAAGGAGGATGCTAGAGGGATCTAAGCCAGGGTGTGCAAAGTTCTCTCTGGACTGGGACAGCGACGGCGTACCCTAAGGTGGGGCAGCTACCAGGCCCCATGGCTTCTGGTGGGGCCCACAGCCGCTGACCCCCCATGCACGCACCTCCCCTGCCACCAATCTGCATGCACCTCTGTTTTTGCTTCAATTGCTCCCCCACCCATTCTCCCCACTGCATAGAGTTATTGAGGGTGGCATGTGGGTGGTACATACTGGCAGCTACAGAGGTCCCCCCCCAAAAAAAAAGTCTCCTGGTGCCCCCCTCAAAGAAGAAGAAGAGGAGGAGGAGGAGGAGATTGGATTTATACCCTGCCCTTCACTTGGAGTCTCAGAGCGGCTTACAAACTCCTTTCCCTTCCCCTCCCCACAACAGACACCCTGTGAGGTAGGTGGGGACTGAGAGAGCTCTTTCCAGAACTACCCTTTCAAGAACAGCCCCGACAGAACTATGGCTTTCCCAAGGTCATCCAGCAGCTGCGAGCGGAGGAGTGGGGAATCAAACCCGGTTCTCCCGGATTAGAGTCCACGCACTTAACCACTACACCAAACCACTAAACCAAAAAACAATGGTTCCACTGACCATTCAGACGGTCCATCTTCAGTCCGGGCTAATGACTAAGTTCAAGGGGAAGGAGCGGACATGCTCATTCAAAGACATCTGGAACATGTTACTGGAGATTAATCAGTCTCTTAGAAGCCAAGGAGCTGCGGTAGCTTAAGTGGTTAAGATGCTGAACTGCAGGCTGTGGAAGGTTAGTAGTTCAGCAGTTCGAGACCCGGGTGCTGCATGATGGAGTGAGCTCCCATCTCTAGTTCCAGCTCCTGCCAACCTAGCAGTTCGAAAGCAAGGAATTGCAAGTAGATAAATAGGTACGACTTCGGTGGGAAGGTAACAGTGTTCCGTGCGCCTTGGTGTTTACTCATGCCGGCCACATGACCACGGAAACGTCTTCGGACAGCGCTGGCTCATCATCATTAACCCTGGTAGGGTCTAGGGTTTTTTAGAGAAGCAGCAAAGGAAAACGGAGCCTCAGCTAAATGTGGGGCAGTAGATGCTGGACCATGGAGTTGCGGTGGCTCAAGTGGTTAAGACGCTGAACTGCAGGCTGTGGAAGGTCAGTAGTTCAGCAGTTCGAGACCCGGGTGCTGCATGATGGAGTGAGCTCCCATCTCTAGTTCCAGCTCCTGCCAACCTAGCAGTTCGAAAGCAAGAAATTGCAAGTAGATAAATAGGTACCACTTCGGTGGGAAGGGAACAGCGTTCCATGCGCCTTGGTGTTTAGTCATGCCGGCCACATGACCACGGAAACGTCTTCAGACAGCGCTGGCTCTTCGGCTTTGAAACGGAGATGAGCACCGCAATCCTAGAGTCGGATTCGACTGGCTTTCGAGCAAGGGAACCTTTACCTTTACCTTTATGTAGAAGCCAACAGGGCTTCGGTTCCAACTGGGTTTGTGGGCTAGGTTGCTAGAATCCTTTCTAGTAGGATCCATCATCGACGCCTCCATAGTCCAGCCACGAAACACATCCTCAGTTCCTGGAAAGGCCTCCATCATTCTCACCGTGTCTGTTCTCAAGAAGTCTGTAGCAGGCAAATCATCAGCTGCTTAGACATGTTCATCTTCATCAGGAAGGGTTTGGGGGCAGGTTAAACACTTTGTGCTTGGAAATCTCCAGCGAGCAGCTATTTGTGTCCTTAATCTTATCGTCTTAAAGGTGGTGTTTTCTCTCTGTTATCTTGTCTGATGGATCCCTTGGAACTCTCTGGGGCGGGGAGGGGAGACCAGCAGGAGGCTGCAATTAGCAAAATGCAGAAGTCTTCGGTATTTTCATATTCTGCTGAGTCGGAGCGGCCGTGTCCAAATTGAGGCCGTTTTGAGATTCCAAGTTGGCGCTGCGGGGCTGGGACTTTTGGTTCATGGAATGGCAGAAATGAAAGCATCAACCGCTCCGGTGCTCATGGAGACGATCAAAGGCCGGGACCGAGATGTTTCGACCCAAAGCGAAGTTTCGTGTCGCGCTTTTCGTACGGGATGATGGCTCTCCCTTAGGAACTTTTATACATTGCTGTGTGTCTGCTAAGGATTCCCCTTGCACACTTGCCGCAGAATCCCTGTTGTTGCATAGGATTCTAGGACGCACTCTAGTATACGCTCTCCGATCATGGCAAATGCAGGTCAAGGTTGTCGGGCTCTGTTGCAACCTTGAATGAACTGAAAGCACACCATGGAATGTGCCGACAGTGGCCAAGTTCCTGTCCAGGCACTGAGTCTGCATTTGGTCCATACCCGGGGTGGAGACTCACACCCCGTTCCGTGTCATTCAGCAACTCTTCATCACCCATCAGGTGCAAAATACCGATGGAGAGATGTCATTGTAACATAATGAATGCTTGTAATTTTCACAAGAGCGCTTTGTTAAGCTGTTTAAACAGACTGTGTCACTATTTCTTTCCTTCCCCATTTCACCGGTCTTCTCCTTGTCATCGTATTCTGTTGTTCTGTGACTATGTGCCCTTTAATATGGAATCGGAATCAACATAAATCATTCTTGGGAATACCTGTGTATAGAAAACAAGACGGCGGGTTTGAGCCTACCTGACGTGCTGGTTTTCTATGTGGAAGGATTTCTTTCCCCGGGAAGATTCAGTCATGTGACACTCCCCTCACTCCAGATCTGAAGTGCCAGACAGTCACAGGTTTTTGGCCTTAGTGAGAAATCGATCTGAGGTCCAAACTAGATGTTTCGCCTTGGGGGAATTTTTGGGGAGAAGGGAAGGCAGAAGCCCCTCCTTCCCCCACATTGTGGTCCTGAACACAATCGGGTCACTACACACATAAGAACACAGTAGTACACACCAAGGCCCCGGTCACACGTAAAGGTTTGGCCCGGGAGAGGGACGGATTGGGGGCGCAGCAAACGGGCGCAATCTCACCGCAACATCTGGGAAGCGGTGCGCACCCGTCCCCGATCTGTCCCAACCCCCGAAAAGGCGCAACAAAAATACACCACCTACCAAGGTGGTTCTTCCAGCACGGCCGCATCAAGGCCGGCCGTGGGATCGCCGGCGCGTCCTTCTGCCGGCGCATCCCCGGCTCCTGGCTGAACTGCGCATGCTCAGACATGCGCAGTTCGGCAGTCTCCCGTTCCCCACTGTCGCTTTCCCCAGCATCTGATCGTGCCGGGGGGGGATCAATGTGATCCCGCCGCCACGTGTTTCTTTTGGTGTGGCTTTATAAAGCCGCACTTTCACCCGTTCCTTTCCCCCCGTGTGGCAGGGACCATAGGAACGTTCGTTCCCTAACCTCACATTTGACTGTGGAAAGATCAAAGGTGGACCGGGGAAATCCTGACCCAGCTCATACGACACAAAACATCTAGTTTGAGCCTCAGTTCCCAACCCAGTCCTGTTGTGCACCTCGTTATAACATTAAGAAACCTGTCCTCTGCCCACATCTTAGAAGTCACTTCCGTTCCTGATACTGAGGCGTAATCTTCGTGGGGGCAGCGGGGCTTCAGCCCCCGCCGAAATTTTCAGGAAGGTGCTCAGCCTCCCCCGGGAGCCACCCTTGCTCCTAGCACAGCAATGCCTCTGGCCCAGCCCCAGCCCCCCCCCTCCGGGAAATTGGAAAGTCTACACCCTTGAAAGCAGTGTCGGAATGGGATCCACCCCCTTCCAAAAAAAAGTGGGTTTGGCCACTGGATATCATGAGTCCAACCACCATGGATCCAATTAGGATCAGGCCCAGATGCCTCCAGACCAGCCTGATGCAGACTGTGTGTGATTCCACACTAGACCTTAAATCCTGGTTCAACCCTGTCCCCGGACTTAATTCTACACGACACTCAAGTTCACCCCTGCAATGATCTCGGGTTATGTTTTAACACATATAATTCACTGCCACAGGAGGTGGTGGCAGCTACAAGCATGGACGGCTTCAAGAGGGAATCGGATAAGCATATGGAGCAGAGGTCCATCAGTGGCTATTGGCCACAAGGTATAGATAGGAACTCTCGGTCTGGGGCAAGTGATGCTCTGTATTCTTGGTGCCTGGGGGGGGGGCGCAACAGTGGGAGGGCTTCTAGTGTCCTGGCCCCACTGCTGGACCTCCTGATGTTCTTATTTTCCACATTACATTGAGGTCACCCCAGTTTTGCCCACACTTGTCCCGGGATAAATGGATGTTGTAACAACCAGGAATAAATGCAAGGTATGGTGTCGCGAGTGGAACTCTGATACAACCGGGGATGAGATCCAAGTGTGGAAAGGACCCTTCTTGTCACACATATGCTCACCAAACCCTCTTTGGCACTGCAACCCTTTCCCAAACTTGCCTGTGGCCCATGCTCATAAATATGCATGGTAGCATCCAGATCCATCGGAGCGACATCACCCACTGCTGTCAGCAACTCTGGGTGCTGCAGCACATCCCGGCCTAATGAGGGCCTTACCTGGTCTCCCTACGTGAGCCTTCTCCGCCGCCATATGCAGGTAAGGGATGGAACAGAGGGGTGGGCCTGCACGGGGGCTCCCTGGTAAAGGTCTCATACCCACCCTGGATTATGTGGCTCAAAGTCTGGAGGACGTCCAGCCACCTAAACTGATTTCTGGTGTGGATTTGGGGCAGAGCCGGCCCATTACTATGGAGAAGCGTCCCCCAGCTCATTACAGGTTGTTGCCTGGACGGTTGCCAACTGGCTGGGGACGACAGGTTCTGTCTCTTTGGAGGTGGAAAGGGCCATCAAATTGCAGCTGATTTATGGCGATTCCAGGGCTATTTTTGGGCAGGAACGCACAGAAACGGAGTTCCGGCTGGCTCCCGAGTTGGCCACACCCAGCAGGAACTCATTAGCATAATAGGCCACACCCAACAGCAGAAACTAATTAGGATTGGCTACGTTAGGGGTGTGTGGCCTAACATGCAAAGGAGTTCCTGCTACAAAAAAAGCCCTGGGTTTTGACAACAAACGCGGTAAACAGAATAAGAAGGGAAAGGTGGGTGTGGCTGGATGACAACACTTCTGGTAACATGGGGGTGTGGCCTAGTATGCTAATGAGCTGTGTTGTCGGGGGTGGGGCCTAATATGCTAATGAGTTTCGGCTGTTGGGTGTGGTCTATTATGCTAATGGGGTGTCAAGGCCAGAGAAGACCAGAGGTGGTTTGCCCTTTCCGCAGAGCAGCCCTGGACTTCCTTGGTGGTCTCCCATCCAAGTGCTAAGGAAGTACACTCACAGGGAAATGTCGATCGCAACTTTGGGGTCGGGAAGCAGTTTTTCTCCATGCCAGTTTGGCCAGAACATAAGAACATCAGAGAAGCCAATGCTGGATCAGGCCAAAGGCCCATCCAGTCCAACACTCTGTGTCACACAGTGGCCAAAAATACCAGGTGCCATCAGGAGGTCCACCAGTGGGGCCAGGACATTAGAGGCCCTCCACTGTTGACCCCCCCCCCAAGCACCAAGAAGACAGAGCATCACTTGCCCCAGAGACCCTATCTATACCTTGTGGCTAATAGCCACTGATGGACCTCTGCTCCATATGCTTATCTAATTCCCTTTTGGAGCCGTCCATGCTTGTAGCCGCCACCACTTCCTGTGGCAGTGAATTCCAGGTATCCTGGAGAGATTTTTTGCCATCTTTTGGGCATGGAGCAGGGCTCACTGGGGTTGTGGGGCGGAGGCAGTGGTGAATTTCTTGCATTGTACAGGGGGTTGGACTAGATGACCCTGGAGGTCCCTTCCAACTCTGTGATTCTGTGATTCTAAGGCTGACCCTGCTAAGCTTCCAAGATCTGACCGTATCGGGCCATCCTGGGCCATCTGGGCCTGTGTCTTTAATAGAGGCTCAATGCGATGTTATTTACCAGGTGATGTTATTACCTGAAAAGCTTTCCTTGCCCATTTCCACAAACCAGTAAAGGTAAAGTTTTCCCTTGCTCGAAAGCCGGTCGAATCTGACTCTAGGGGGCGGTGCTCATTTCCAAGCTGAAGAGCCAGCGCTGTCCGAAGATGTTTCCGTGGTCATGTGGCTGGCATGACTAGATGCCGAGGCACACAGAACGCTGTTCCCTTCCCACCGAAGTGGTCCCTATTTATCTACTAGCAATTTCTTGCTTTCGAACTGCTAGGTTGGCAGGAGTGGGGGCCTCTATAAAAGGGACAGGACATCATTCCCCAGGCTTGTTGGCAACCCTTCTTGCCTTATCGGTGCATTCTTTTCATTCCTAGCATGCTCCTCTATCGCTTTTGAACAGTGGCTGGATATTAAGTGAGATGCATGGGGGGGGGGGAACTCACCACCGCCCCGTCTTCTCTACCATCTGAATCACTGTTGGCTTGCTTTTGTTTCATAAGAGGACTGATTCATCTTTCTTCCCTTCTTCTTCCCTTCTCACCCGTTTGCTCCTGTGTCTCCCCCCCCCCTGCACCCAGAAGTTTGAAGAGACCAGCCTTTCAGAAGGAAGCACGGTGGATTTAGCAATCCCGTCAGACCTCCTGGAACAGATGCCGGAACTGGCAGAAGAGATGATGGAGCCTGAGGACTGCTTCCCCGAACGTAAGGATGAGTCCCTCCTCTGACTTCTTTCCCCCGACCGTCAGGGGTCATTTCCTGCAGGAGCGGAGCTCCGGCAGTAAAGAGCCCAGGGGGCGGGCACTTGCAACAAGCCCCACCCCCTGTTCCCAGCAGCCAGTCAGAGCAAGAAGCAGCCAGATAAGTTGCAGAGCTCCCCCGGTGCCAAACAGTCCAGTGGCACCTTTAAGACCAAGTTTTATTCAGGTACAAGCTCTCCCTCCTCTGTGAAGACAGATCTGCACTTTCTCCCCCCGCCCCCAATAGCTAGCAATCCAAAACCGTCCAGTGGAGCCTGAGTGGTGGGTGTTGCCTTCTGACTCACTTCCGGTGATGTCAGGGGGTGTGGCACATGCAAATTAGTTATGCTAATGAGTTATGCTAATGAGCTCCTGCACCTCTTTTTCTACTAAATGACCCCTGTCGACCGTAAAATGTCAAGAGCGAGTCAGAGGCCCACCGAGTGCATCTCGGGGCTGAAACGCAGCATCAGAGGAGTCGCAGGGGCAGCTGAGTCACTTCAGACGATAAGTGAGGGTTGCGTATCAGAAAAGGGATGGGTTGATTGACAGCGATAGAATGAGTGATTCAAGGTCTTTCCCGGTGGCATATTTTCTTGACTCGCTCGGGTCAGGCGGCTGTGGTCGATGGGTCTGGCAAGCATCTTGCAATGGGAAATGGTGTTTTCACCTACTGTTAGTTTAAGGGGCATGAAGAGAAGGAGAAGAGATTGGATTTATACCCCGCCCTTCACTACCCAAAGGAGTCTCAGAGCGGCTTACAAACTCCTTTTCCTCCCCTCCCCACAACAGACACCCTGTGAAGTAGGTGGGGCTGAGAGAGCTCTGACAGAAACTGCTCTTGAGAGAACAGCTGTGACAGAAGAAGAAGAAGAGATTGGATTCATACCCCACCCTTCACTACCCAAAGGAGGCTTACAGACTTCTTCCCCTTCCCCTCCCCACAACAGACACCCTGGGAGGTAAAAGAAGAAGAGATTAGATTTATACCCCGCCCTTCACTACCCAAGGGAGTCTCAGAGCGGCTTACAAACTCCTTTCCCTTCCCCTTCCCGCAACAGACACCCTGTGAGGTGGGTGGGGCTGAGAGAGCTCTGACAGAAACTGCTCTTTTTCAAGGACAGCTCTTGTTAGAGCTATGGCTTGCCCAAGGTCATCCAGCCAGGTGCAAGTGGAGGAGTGGGGAATCAAACCGGGTTCTCCCAGATTAGAGTCCGCACATTTAACCACTACACCAAACTGGCTCTACACATGAATCCATACATATATAGAGGTATGGAGACATATTATGTGTAGAAGGAGCAGAAGTTCACTGCTTAGACCCTTGCCCTGCCTGTGCATTCTCCGTCTAATCACTAGGGATGCCAGCCTCCAGGTGGGGCCTGGGGGTCTTCTGGAATTACAGCTCATCTCCAGACCACAGAGATCAGTTCCCCTTGAGAAAATGGATGCTTTGGAGGGTGGACTCTGTGGCGCTGCACCCCAAAGATGTCCCTGCCCTTCCCAGGATCCACCCCAAATCTCCAAGAGTTTCCCGAACTGGAGCTGGCAACCCTACCAGTTTGGTGTCGTGGTTAAATGCGCGGACTCTAATCTGGGAGAACCGGGTTTGATTCCCCCCCTCCTCCACTCGCACCTGGCTGGATGACCTTGGGCAAGCCGTAGCTCTGATAAGAGCTGTCCTTGAAAAAGAGCCATTTCTGTCAAGAGCTCTCTCAGCCCTACCTCCCTCACAGGCAATGTTCCCCCTAAGCTGTGGAGTCTTATGAGCAAAAATTCTACTTTGTGAGCTACTGGCATTAAAGTTCTGAGCAAGTGATTTGGCTACTGCATACATTAGTTTGCTCTGGAGCCATCCTCCCTGAGCTAAGACAAAAATCTGTGAGCCGGAGGCTAAAAAACTGTGAGCTAGCTCACACTAACTCATCTTAGAATGAGCACTGCTCACAGGGTGTCTGTGGTGGGGAGGGGAAGGGAAAGGAGATTCTAAGCCGCTCTGAGACTCCTTCAGGTAGTGAAGGGCAGGGTATAAATCCAATCTCTTCTCTTCTTCTTCTTCTCCCCCCCACCCGCGTCTCCCGGCCAGTGATCAGGGGGACCTGGCAACCCTAACCGCTTAGGAACCAATGAACTGCCTGCACGATAGCTCAGTTTGGACAGAACACTGGTTTTGTGAGACCACGAGTTGGCTGGCAGGCGACCATGAAAACCCTCAGAACAAAGTTTGAGTCCGGTGGCACCCTCAAGGCCAACAAAGTGTAATTCTGGGTATCAGCTTTCGTGTGCACGCACACCCTATTTAAATTCTTGTTTGCCTCGACCAATACTGGTTTCATGGCCTTCACTCCTCCCCCCCCCCCCCCCACACCAAACACACACCTCCTCCAAAGAGATCTGGAAAGTATCCCAGCTTGCATTGCGGCAAGAGCACCGCTGAGTAAAGATAGTTTCGGAGGGTCGCCGTGTTGTTCTGCAGTAGAAGTCCAGCAGCACCTTGGAGACCCAACAGTATCTGGGGAGTATGAGCATTTGAGACTCAGGGCACTGATGGTGATGATGATGATGATGATGGTGATGATGATGATGATGATGAAGAAGAAGAAGAAGAAGAAGACGATGACGTGGAGGAGGTGAAGGAGGAGGAGGAGATTGGATTTATACCACGCCCTTCACTCAGAGTCTCAGAGCAGCTTACAATCTCCTTTCCCTTCCCCTCCCCGCAACAGATGCCCTGTGAGGTAAGTGGGGCTGAGAGAGCTCTTTCGAGAACTGCCCTTGAGAGAACAGCTCTGAAAGAACTTGTCGCTGACCCAAGGTCACACCAGCAGCTGCACGTGGAGGAGTGGGGAATCAAACCTGGTTCTCCCAGATTAGAGTCCGCGCTCCTAACCACTACACCAAACTGGCTCTGAAGGGAGCTCTGACTCTCAAGAGCTTATACCTTGAAGATCTTGTTGATCCCTGTGGTGCTACTGGACTAGAACATAGCTTTTCTACTGAGTACAGATGTTGTATGGCAGTGTGTGTAGTGTAGCCAGGATATCCGAAGATTGTCTGGCAGCCAGAAGTTCTAGCCCTTTTAGAGTTAAGCACCACTAGGTGGCGAGCTAGACTTGTTTTTGAGGCAAGAGATGTCTCAGAGGTGGTTTGCCATTGCCTAGCTATGCATCACGACCCTGGTATTCCTTGGACACCCCTGGTATTCCTTGGAGGTCACCCTTTCAAATACTTGCCAGGGCCGACTCTGCTATGAAGCCCAGATATCCAAGATTGCGCTTCACACAAAACCACAGCAAGACTAACAGTACAATTCGAAGCAGAGTTACCCCCTTCGAAGTCCACTGAAGTCTTAGAGTAACTACGATCTAAGGAACTCTGGGCTCAGAGGAACTCCACTTAGGATTACCGTGTCACCGTAGTTAATAGGACATTGCCGGAGCGTCTGTTTGCTCAGAAAAAAATTTGCATTTGTCTTCTAACTTTTAATTCCGCCAGACTCTCCAGTTGTGACCGCGAATAGATGTCGGACACAAACCCATCACGGGTCTCCGTCCCTCTGTAAAAAAAGCAAATTCTGCAAATGTGTCCAGCTTCAATTTAAATTCTGGCTCCCAGGGAAGTGATTTAACCCTTTAACCCTCGCATGGTTTTGCTAATCGAAACCGTGCTCAGTGGGCTGTTATTAGCATTTCCAAGGGGGGAAAGATGGCTTTTTTAAAACAATCTCTTTTTTCCTTTGCCTTTTGCCTTTGACAGATGTCCTGAAATCAGTATATGGCCGATTCCGCACTAGAGCTACCTCGATGTGGCACCGCCGTTTGCCCAGATACTCTTGGTCAATTTCACACCCAAAGCTGCGGGGCTGCATTTGACCCGCGGCTTCGCCCGATTTCCTCCGCAGTTTCCTGATCCTCAAAAAACAGCGCCAGACTCTCCAGTTGTGACCGCGAATAGATGTCGGACACAAACCCATCACGGGTCTCCGTCCCTCTGTAAAAAAAGCAAATTCTGCAAATGTGTCCAGCTTCAATTTAAATTCTGGCTCCCAGGGAAGTGATTTAACCCTTTAACCCTCGCATGGTTTTGCTAATCGAAACCGTGCTCAGTGGGCTGTTATTAGCATTTCCAAGGGGGGAAAGATGGTTTTTTTTAAAAAAATCTCTTTTTTCCTTTGCCTTTTGCCTTTGACAGATGTGCTGAAATCAGTATATGGCTGATTCCGCACTAGAGCTGCCGCGATGTGGCGCCGCCGTTTGCCCCGATACTCTTGGTCAATTTCACACCCGAAGCCGCGGGGCTGCATTTTGACCTGCGGCTTCGCCCGATTTCCTCCGCAGTTTCCTGATCCTCAAAAAACAGGATCACGAAACTGCAGGGGAAATCGGGCGAAGCTGCGAGTCAAAATAATGTATCATATTCTGCCTCCCCAAATAACGTGTACCACCTCTGACCTTGAATCCAGATGTCAATTCGTGCATGTCTCATCCCCAGCTCTGCAGCCTGAATCACGTGAAACAACATGGGAAACATGAATAGCAGTGACCCAGCATATAAAATAAGTTCACCTAGCAGAGGAGGGACTCAATGCAGAACTGTTTTCTTTTGGCAACAGCCCTTGGGTGGGCAGGAATGGAATTGTGCTAGTTTCTGTTCTGCCCTTGAGAGCCAGTTTGGTGTCGTGGTTAGGAGCGTGGACTCTAATCTGGGAGAACCAGGTTTGATTCCCTCACTCCTCCACATGCAGCTGCTGGTGTGACCTGGGGTCAATGACAAGTTCTTTCAGAGCTGTTCTCTCAAGAGCAGTCCTTGAAGTACTCTCTCAGGCCCACCTCCCTCACAGGGTGTCTGTTGTGGGGAGGGGAAGGGAAAGGAGATTGTAAGCCACTCTGAGACACCTTTGAGTAGTGAAGGGCAGGATATAAATCCAATCTCCTCCTCCTCCTCCTCTTCCTCTTCTTCTTCACTTGAAAATTCTCCCCATCTGAATTTCTGTCCAGATTTTGAGGCTCTGGATTACTGAGTCCTGTTTGTGGAATGGCAATAATCTTCAGGAATGTAGCTTTGGTCCCTTTTAATTCCTGGACTTCGTAGAGACTGGTGAACATAAGAACATAAGAGATACCAATGTTGGATCAGGCCAAAGGCCCATCCAGTCCAACACTCTGTGTCACACAGTGGCCAGAATACCAGGTGCCATCAGGAGGTCCAGCAGTGGGGCCAGGACATTAGAAGCCCTCCCACTGTTGACCCCCCCCAAGCACCAAGAAGACAGAGCATCCCTTGCCCCAGAGCCTCTATCTATACCTTGTGGCTAATAGCCACAGATGGACCTCTGATGGTGCCTGTATGCAGTTTGTCAAATTTCCTTCCATTCTTTCTCATCTTTCCCCATATATTTTATGGAGACATACAGGCAATCATGCACATTCGTCAGTTCAGAAGGGAACTGCAATGCTTTCCTGTTTGTCCAATCATGTGCGTGCTCAGTTTGTGTTGCAGGCATTATCATTCTCCCTTCCCCCATTTTATCCTCACAGTAACCTTGTGAGGTGGGTCCAGTGGCACCTTTAAGACCAACAAAGTTTAATTCTGGGTATAAGCTTTTGTGCGCAGGCACACTTCAGGTATCTTTGTTCTGTTGCTTCAGACCAACACGGCTACCCACCTGAATCTATTTTCTTTCTTTTTTTTGAAAAAGCTTTATTAGCTCCTCTAAAAAGGGGAGATATTTCGCTAAAAGTTAGAAATAAGGAAGGGTATAAAGAGGGACAAAGAAAAGTGGTATTAATAATATGTTAGTCTGTTAAACTTTTTATAATCCAATCAGAGAATCCACATTTTTATTTTTCTTCCTCATCGAAGCTTCTTCTTTTCTTCTAGTAGTGTTAACCAAAGCAATTAGTATGTTAGTATTGTCCTTCTGGTATCAGTTTGTTCTTCCAAAGTAATCTATTTTCTTGTGAGGTAGGTTAGGCTGAGGGGCTGTGGTGGCAGTGGTTAAGACGCTGAACTGCAGACCAGAAGGTCAGTAGTGCAGCAGTTCGTGATCCAAGTGCCGCATGACGAAGTGAGCGCCCATCTCTGGCCCCAGCTCCTGGCAACCATGCAGTTCGAGAGCAAGAAATTGCAAGTAGATAAATGGGTACCGCTTCGGTGGGAAGGTAACAACATTCCATGCACCTCGGCATTTAGTCATGCTAGCCACGTGACCACAGAAATGTCTTCGGACAGCACTGGCTCTTCGGCTTGGAAATGGAAATGAGCACCGCCCCCTAGAGTCGGAATAGACTGACTTTCGAGCAAGGGAAACCTTTGTCTTTAGATTAGACTGAGAATCACCTAGCAAGATCGTGGGTCTCCTAAATTGTAGTCAAAAAATTTAATCAGTACTCCACACTGGCTCTGTGTGCACACACAGCTATGGTATAGGGGTTGGATTGGGTAATCAAGTGGGGTTGCCAGCAGTGTTCCCTCTAAGCTGAGTCAGTGTGAGCTAGTTCACAGTTTTTGAGCCTCCAGCTCACACATTTTTGTCTTAGCTCAGGAAGGAGGGCTCCAGAGCAAACTGATTTATGTAGCAGCCGAATCGCTCGCTCACAACTTTAATGCCAGGAGCTCACAAAGTAGAATTTTTGCTCACAAGACTCCACAGCTTAGAGGGAACATTGGTTGCCAGCCTCCAGGTAGAACCTGGATATCCCTCAGATTCCCCAGAACTGTAATTCTCCCAGAATTAAAATTGATCTCCAGATGACAGAGAGTGGTTGCTTTAGAGGGTGGACTCCGTGGAATCACATCTCCTGCCCTCCCCACATTCCACCCCCAAATCTGCAGGAATTCCCAAAACTAGAGTTGGAAACCCTAGAATGAAGGATGGAATGAAAGCCACGAGTAAAACTGCCTGTGTGCCAGTTCCAAAATTAATTTTCAGAATTCCAAACATTCCAAAATTAATTTTCAGAATTCTGAACATTCCAACATTAATTTTCAGAATTCCAAACATTCCAAAATTAATTTTCAGAATTCCGAACGGAAATGGAAAGGAAGGTTGACCGGAATTATGCATTTCTGGTAACCGTTGACTGATTGCGTGAGACGATCCTTTCGCTTTTTAGATTAAAACGTGTCCGCACTCGGTAAACTCACGACTCCGCCTGCTGCCACCGAAAGGCGGGGATGTGGCATGACACACGTGGAGAGATTCCCCCCTCAGTTTGATTCCGCAGCTCAGATCTGCAAGGGAGCAGAGGGAGAAATCTCTTTGAAAGGCTGCGCTGTTCAAAATGAGTTTCTCTTCTGGCTGATTGTTCTACAGGATACTTCCCCGGGGCGTTGGGAGCGGGACGAGTGGGGGGGGGGATAAGGTGAGCTGAACCATCATTGATCTATGAGCATACGTACACCTCCCAAAGGATTATGGAAGTCAGAAACACGCCTGCTCAAAGAGGGGGATGCAAGGGCCCCTCCAGTCAGCAAAACGGCAGCACTGGAAAAGGTGATTGAATGAGGTAACAGAACCCCCTGCAGGGCATGCAAATGTCCTTAGGTTCCAGGCCTTTTCCTGGCAGTTCTGCTTAAACGCAGCAACCAAACATTAATTCTGTCGACAGGAACAGGCCTAGTACAGCGGTGTGGGTACTCCAGCGTATGTGACTGTTTGCACGCTCCTTTCCAGATGTGTTCTGTTTTCCAAGGAGCTTGCAAAACGGCGCTTCTTTTTTGCACGGGCAATGCACTCCATAAATAGATCGATAAGACAGTGACCTACATTTTGTGATAAGTGGTAGTACATATAAGAGAGTGCATGATAGCTACCATACCGAGCTTCCTTGTGGCAAGAGAACGGCTGAGGACCGAGTTATGTACAGGTGTGTCCTCACTGGGAATTTGCCATAATCCAGAGCTGTTGCAAAGTTGATTTGAGCAGCAATCAGTTGTCAGGATTGCCTGTGCAGAAAATGATTTGGAACCAGACACCACAGGAAGTTGTACTTTGCACAGGTTAAGTTGTCCTTCTTTGACAAAAGGGGGGGGGATGTGCTGGCAAAAAATGTGAGAAGACGGTTGAGAGAGAGGAATTTATCCTGGACTAAGAGCTAAGAGAAGAAGAGATTGGATTTATACTGCGCCCTTCATTACCCGAAGGAGTGTCAGAGCAGCTTACAAATCTCCTTTCCGTTCCCCTCCCCACAACAAACACCCTGTGAGGTAGGTGGGGCTGAGACCGCTCTCTCGATGACTGCCCTTGAGAGGACAGCTCTGAAATAACTTGTAACTGTCCCAAGGTCACACCAGCAACTGCATGTGGAGGAGTGGGGAATCAAACCCAGTTCTCTCCCAGATTAGAGTCTGTGCTCCTAACCACTACATCAAACTGGCTCTCAGAAAAGAAGAAACCCCATGAGATGCATCAGTTGCTGGGCTACTTATCTAGCAGATCTTAGTTCCATCCTTCCTCTAAAAAATCTAGGCCAACCTAGCAGTTTGAAAGCAAGAAATTGCAAGTAGATCAATAGGTACCGCTTTGGTGGGAAGGTAACAGTGTTCCGTGCGCCTCGGTGTTTAGTCATGCCGGCCACATGACCACGGAAACGTCTTCGGACAGCGCTGGCTCTTCGGCTTTGAAACGGAGATGAGTACCGCAACCCTAGAGTCGGACTCGACCGGCTTTCGAGCAAGGGAACCTTTACCTTTTAAGTGATTCTACCATTCCCTTTTTAGTTATCGTCCTTGGGCATTTCAACATACATCTGGAGGCTGTGTTCTCAGATCAAGGTCAGGACCTCATGGCAACTATGGGGCCATTGTGCTGTAATTGGCCCAACGCATGCAAAAGAACACATAGAAGACCGTTTCTGTTAGTTTGCTCTGAGCCCTCCTTCCTGAGCGAAGACAAAAATGTGTGAGCCTGAGGCTAAAAATCTGTGAGCTAGCTCAGCTGTGCTCAGCTTAGAGGGAACACCGCTCATGGCAACCATGGGGCCATTGTGCTGTAATTGGCCCAACGCATGCAAAAGAACACATACAAGACCGTTTCCAGAAGAGGGAAAAAACCACACTTTTAAAACTCGGGGGGGGGGGATGTCTCCACAACAGGGTACATGAATTCACACAAAATGGCAACCATGTGATCGCAGAAGGATCACATGCATTGCATACTCTGTGCACGCTCATATGCATTGTGTGTTACTGAAATGGGCTAGTGACACGTGAGCCAGGCAGGTGCTACAGAAGTAACAGACTTAATGCTAGATGTGACACTAAAATGAAAAGGAATGCGGGAAAGCCTCATCCTAGCTAAAAAGCAACTCTGTCTCTTCAACTAGCAACTATAGCAAGTTAATTGTACTCTATCATGAACAGGTCAGGCACACAATAGTCATGTAATTTGCAAAGCACCAGAACCTATAAAAGTACAATCTCTACTTGAATAGTGCTAATACAGGCAAAGGAACAGTGGGGAGTTGCTGCTTATATGGATTCAAGAAAGACTCTCCCGTACCACCACCAGACAACATTGGCGTCTCTTATGTTCTTATGTAATCCCCTTCCTAACATGGCTACCAACTTGAGTCACCATCCAGAGACGGAATTCCTCCAAGATAACTACTTCCTACTTAAGGCTTGCAACCTTCAGGTGGGGTCTGGACTGGATGGGCCTTTGGCCTGATCCAACATTGGCATCTCTTATGTTCTTATGTACTTACATGCATTGCATACTCAATGCACACTCATATGCATTGTGTGTTACAACCCCATTTCACATCTGAAATGGGCTAGTGACACCTGGGCCAGGCAGGTGCTACAGCAGTAACAGACTTAATGCTAGATGTGACACTAAAATGAAAAGGCATGCAGGAAAGCCTCATCCTAGCTAAACAGCAACTCTGTCTCTTCAACTAGCAACTATAGCAAGTTAATTGTACTCTATCATGAACAGGTCAGGCACACAATAGTCATGTAATTTGCAAAGCACCAGAACCTATAAAAGTACAATCTCTACTTGAATAGTGCTAATACAGGCAAAGGAACAGTGGGGAGTTGCTGCTTATATGGATTCAAGAAAGACTCTCCCGTGCTCATCTCCGTTTCAAAGCCGAAGAGCCAGCGCTGTCCGAAGACATTTCCGTGGTCATGTGGCCGGCATGACTAAACGTCAAGGCGCACGGAACGCTGCTACCTTCCCACCGAAGTGGTACCTATTTATCTACTTGCAATTTCTTGCTTTCAAACTGCTAGGTTGGCAGGAGCTGGAACTAGAGATGGGAGCTCACTCCATCATGCGGCACCCGGGTCTCGAACTGCTGAACTACTGACCTTATTGACATTTGGTTGGGAGCACAAAGTTTGCACTGAGGGGGCAGCAAGAAAATATCTTTTTTGTGGCAAAATCACAATCCGGCCCTCACTCTCAGCAAAGGGTTTTTTCTTTTTCTTTTTAAACAAATTTTTTATTCAGGATATAATCAATCACAACCAACATTAGTTATACATTTTATACCCGTTACATCCTACCCCCCTCCCTTTTCCCCCCTACATGGCTTCCCACAGTGCTACGACCTCCTGCATATTTCTTAACCTTTCTCCTCCATCCGCTTCTTCATTACAAAATCACTAGGTAACTATTAGTCAACTATTACAGTTATATCTCTATCTTTTCATATTATCGAAGTTCCATGTTCAATAATTATTAAAGCAAAATAAGTTGTCTCTTACATCCCAATATTTTTCCAAGTAGTCTTTAAAGTCTTTCCAGTCTTTATAGAAGTCCTCTGCTTCCATATTATTAAGCTTCCGCGTCATCTTGTCCATTTCAACCGAAAACAGTAACTTTTTAATCCAGTCTTCGACTCTCGGGACTTCATCTTTCTAGAGGCCGTTATATTTATTTCCACAACAGGCCTTTTTCCTATTGGTATATAATGCCATAGAGTCCACCCTCCAAAGTAGCCATTTTCTCCAGAGGAACTGATCTCTGTTGCCTGGGGATTAGTTATAATAACAGGATATCCCCAGGCAGCACATGTAGCTTGGCCTCCCTCACTAGGCACCTGCATTCATACCTACCTCATAGGGTTGTATGAGCATGAAATGAAGGACAGAATTAAAGAACTCTGCGCTTCTAGGCAAATGAACAGGATAAAAAAATATGTAACAAATAAAAATACATTGAAAGAGGCCCCTGGTTCAGTTCCGTGTCAATTTCTTGATATTTGATTTTGGTTTAGGGAGCACCAAATGGCAGATTTTCACAGCATCCCCCTTTGTGGGTCTTTACTTAGCGTTCTTGTAGTAAAATACCCAAATGTACAGGGATGGAAGCTGAGAGTATTAAAATTGCTAGCGCGCAAAACTCTTAATAGGAGGATTGTATGCAGAGATGCAGCTCAGGTGGGAGGAATGTAGCTGAAGGGGAGAGCATATTTTTCATACAAGAAGTCCCAAGTTCGGTTCCCGAAAGAAGGATCTAGAGTAGCAGGCCTTTGCCCAAGATAGGGCTGCCAAGCTCCCAGTGGGGGTAAGGGATCCCCTCTGATTTTTTTTTTAAAGCCCTGCTTACTTACTGAAAGTTTTTATTGGAAGTTACAATGGGTAGCTCTAGGAATTGCCAGAAACTCTGTGGTAAAACTCTATGGTAAAACCATAGAGTTTCACCATAGAGCTTCTGGCAATTCCTAGAGCTACCCATTGTATGATAAAACCATAGAGATTCCAGTGATTCCTAGAGCTACCCTTTGCAGGGGTCATTTCCTGCAGGAGCGCACAGGAGCGGAGCTCCGGCAGTAAAGAGCCTAGGGGGCGGGCACATGCAACAAGCCCCACCCCCTGCTCCCAGCAGCCCTCAGTCAGAGCAAGAAGCAGCCAGGTAAGTTGCAGAGCCCCCCCCGGTCCAAAACAGTCCAGTGGCACCTTTAAGACCAGGTTTTACGGGAGAGGCTGCAGGTGTGTGGGGGGTGGAAAGCTGAAGAGTGAGGGGGAAATAAAGGTAGGTTGATGATTGGCTGGGAAGGAGATAGGGTAGTTCTAGGAATTGCCAGAAACTCTGTGGTAAAACTCAATGGTAAAACCATAGAGTTTCACCATAGAGCTTCTGGCAATTCCTAGAGCTACCCATTGTATGATAAAACCATAGAGTTTCCAGTGATTCCTAGAGCTACCTTTTGACACTTTTGGGAGAGCTTCTGGTAAGAACTTCCAGTTAAGTACACAAGGCTGTATTAAAAAAAAATCCCACAATGCTACATCCCCTCAACAACCCTAGCCAGTTTGGTTGTAGTGGTTAGGAGTGCAGACTCTAATCTGGAAAAACCAGGTTTGAGTCCCCACTTCTCCACGTGCAGCTGCTGGTGTGACCTTGAGTCAATCACAAGTTCTGTCAGAGCTGTTATCTCAAGGGCAGTTCTCGGGAGAGCTCTCTCAGCCCCACCTACCTCACAGGGTGTCTGTGGTGGGGAGGGGAAGGAAAAGGAGATTGTAAGTCACTCTGAGACTCCTTTGGGT
>NW_015166474.1:85658-86603 GCF_001447785.1 Gekko japonicus | reverse complement strand
CAGGGGAAGGAAAAGGAGATTGTAAGTCACTCTGAGACTCCTTTGGGTAGTGAAGGGTGGGGTATAAATCCGATCTCTTCTTCTTCTTCTTCTTCTTCTTCTTCTTCTTCTTCTTCTTCTTCTTCTTCTTCTTCTTCTTCTTCTTCTTCTTCTTCTTCTTCTTCTTCTTCTTCTTCTTGCCCAAGATCTTGGAGAGCCACTGCTGAACAGACACTGCTGGCTAAAAGGGATTGCCTTAGTATAAGGCAACTCCATCCATGTTCATGCTATTTGTGCCTTGAAAATGTTCTATACAGAGCAGAGGATGTTTCCACACAATGTACAGTACATTGGCCTCTGCCTCTCCGCAATTCATTTGCAGACATTTCTCTCTGATGGAGCATTGTCGGGCGGTGACTGACAACCCAGCATTATCTTCCACTTGCCTTGGCAGTAAAAGCCTGCTGTTTTAGAACACGCGATGCACAACTCTGTCTTTTTGAGAAGCCATTTCACATTGCATATTTCTCGTGATGTAATTTAAGATTTTGGCGGAGCTGAATCGGAGGGGACAGCACTTGCCCACTGTGAAAAGAAAATGACTGTGCTGGACAGAGAGGACTGAAGACCTCCCCTGTTTTTTTGGGGGGGGGAGTGACAGTCTCTGTGAGAAATGACACACATCATTTAAATTGAATCAAAAGCATTGCCATTGTTCCACTAACAGATTACCCCCTAGACCTTGGTAAAGTTTTGCCTGTCACCGGTGAGTCCCAGCATGTGCTTCAAGCCGTTTTCTACAAGAGGCTGCTAACATTCGTGGGCTGGGAACTTACTGGGAAATTTCCTGGTGCGCAAGTAGAGCCAAGTGAGATTGGATTTATACCCCGCCCTTTACTACCCAAATGAGTCTCAGAGCGGCTTACAAACTCCTTTCCCTTCCCCTCCCCACAACAGACACCTGTG
>NW_015166474.1:68031-85404 GCF_001447785.1 Gekko japonicus | reverse complement strand
AAGATGGAACAGATTACATACCCAGTTAGGTAAAAAATAATGTGATAGACTCACTGCATGTAATTTTAATATTGTACCCCTGTTTATGGTGAAGTTAAAATCATAAATAAAAATTAAAAAGAGAGAGAGAGAACAGCTCTGAAAGAACTTATGACTGACTCAAAGTCACACCAGCAGCTGCATGTGAAGGAGTGGGGAATCAAACCCAGTTCTCCCAGATTAGAGTCAACGCTCCTAACCACTACACAAAACTGTCCCCATGTCACAAAAGCTGATTGGTAATGCCCAGATATTTATAGGTTTTACACTGCTCTATTGATATGCCGTGTATGCGCAGGAGAACTTGTTTTGGTCTATTCCGGAAAACCATAAGTTTGGTTTTCATGTAATTAATTGTAAGCTTCTCTTCATTTCCATAATCACCCAGACTATTTAGAAGGCTTTTGGGGCAGATTCTGTTTTGGGAAGTTAGTACCATGTCATCAGTATACAACAGGAGTGATATTTTCTGATGGTCTATAGAAGGCGAAACAAATTCTGAACCCGATAATTTGGAAACAATGTCATTTATGTACAGGTTGAATAGCAGGGGGGCTAAAACACACCCCTGCTTTACTCCTTTACCTACAGAAATACCTCTTGTTAAAGAGCCCGAAGTGCCCACCTTGATTTGTGTGTATGTGTCAGAGTGTAACTCCTGTATCGGAAGCAGCAAACTTTTATCAGTATTGGGGCGGGGGTTTCCGGTTAGGGCGGCGCCCAGCACAGACGTTTTCTGCAGAGTTCCAGCATTTTAAGGTTTTTTCTTATCTATTAGACTTGTTTTACAAGGCTTTTTTTTTTTTGAAGCAAGAACTGCATAACTTTAAAAGCTGCCAGCATTGGGGCTGATTGGCCCCGTGGTTTTCCCCCAAACCTGTTTTAGCATCCCAATCCACCCCTGCCACTATGGACAATTTCACACTTTCAGGTAAAGGTAAAGGTTTCCCTTGCTCGAAAGCCAGTCGAATTCGACTCTAGGGTTGCGGTGCTCATCTCCGTTTCCAAGCCGAAGAGCCAGCACTGTCCAAAGACGTTTCCATGGTCATGTGGCTGGCATGACTAAATGCCAAGGCACACAGAACGCTGTTACCTTCCCACCGAAGCGGTCCCTATTTATCTACTTGCATTTTCTTGCTATCATAGAATAGTCAGATCAAGAAGCAGCCAGGCAAGCTGCAGAGCCCCCCCCCCCGTCTAAAACAGTCCAGTGACACCTTTAAGACCAAGTTTTATTCAGGTAAAAGCTCTCCCTCCTCTGTGAGGACAGATCTGCATGTCCCCCCCGCCAACAGCTAGCAATCCAAAACAGTTCAGTGGACCCTGAGCAGTGGGTGTTGCCTTCTGACACATGTCAGGGGGTGTGGCATATGCAAATAATTTATGCTAATGAGTTATGCTAATGAGCTCCTGCACCTCTTTTTCTACGGAATGACCCCTGTGTAGGAGGTTTAGGAGAGCCAGTTTGGTCTAGTGGGTTAAGTGTACGGACTCTAATCTGGGAGAACCGGGTTTGAATCCCCACTCCTCCACTTGCACCTGCTGATGTGACCTTGGGTCAGTCACAAGCTCTGGCACAGCTGTCCTTGAAAAAGAGCAGTTTGTGTCAGAGTTCTCTCAGCCCCACCCACCTCACAGGGTGTCTGTTGTGGGGAGGGGAAGGGAAAAGGAGTTTGTAAGCCGCTCTGAGACTCCAAGTGAAGGGCGGGGTATAAATCCAATCTCTTCTTCTTCTTCTTCTCTAAATAGGTGAAGGTTGCATTATGTAATGTAGAAAAGAGCAAGAGTCTAGTAGCACCTTGAAGACTAACAACATCTGTGGCAGGGTGGGAGCTTTTGTGAGTCACTGCTCACTTCTGTTAGTAATATTCAATATTAATATCAAATGGATGAAGGTTATACTGTTATATATTTGGTGATGTCTTGCGCTCACAGCACAACCAGACCAACTGGAAAGGGTTAAAAGCTTATTATGTTACCCAAGGATTTGGGGGTGTTTTCGTAGAACCAGAGACCATAAATCAAATCTCCCAACATTATTGTACTTTTGTATTTAATTTGCAAAATGGTCTTGCTCAGCTGTGAACCATTTTAGTCATTGAAATCATGTGCCGCCGCCACCCCCTTCTCACATAAAGCTTAGTTCAGTGGTAGCGAACCTATGGCACGGGTGCCAGAGGTGGCACTCAGAGCCCTCTCTGTGGGCACGTGTGCCATCGCCCCAGCCAGGCCCAGACCATCATTAAAGTGTCGAATTCTCTGCCAAATAATTTTAAGTAAATGAAAGCATTTGGGATTGCTTTCCTTACTTTGTTTGGATCATCTTTAGTGAATGTATGAGTTGTTTTTCTAAAGTAAAACCTCAGTATTCAGGTTAAATTGCCGTGTTGGCACTTTACGATAAATAAGTGGTTTTTGGGTCGCAGTTTGGGCACTCGGTCTCTAAAAGGTTCGCCATCACTGGCTTAGTTGGTTAATTCACATGTGGACATATTGGTCGGCTCTTGGTGGAATGGGACGATTCCAGATTTCTCATACCTCTTGGTTGTAAACCCCCCCCACACACACACACACACCAATTCCATTTCAACCCTTGTGTGAACTGGACTTTGCATTGGCTACATTTCATGTCCCTTTCTAACTCCCTGCATTTTTCTCCAGTGAAGTACATACATTCCCCCCCTCCCCCGTTGTAATTTGTGTTTTAGTATTTCATGGGGTTTCTAACCTCCAGATGAGGCCGGGAGATCTGCCAGAATTACAGCCCAACTCTAGACTACGGGGATCCAGTCTGCTGGAGGAAATGGCTGCTTTGGAGAGCGCATGCATTAGATCCCCTCGAGGTCCTTCCTCTCCCCAAACCCCATCCTTCTCAGTAGGGCTGCCAAGTGGGGGCGGGGGGCGGGGAAACCCCCGCTTTGGAGGCCCAATTTCTGCTGCGCTGGAATTGGGCCCCGGGGGGAACTCCGCCCCCCAAAGCTGCAGCCATGTCGCTCATGTTGGGGGCGTGGCCCAGATCGCTGGGGGGAACCATATGGTTTCCCCCCCCAACGATCTGGGCCACGCCCCCAACATGAGCGACGTCACACATCACTTCCGTTGACGTGCTGGCGGCGCGCACGCGTATCCGGATCCGGCTCCCGGACCCATCAGAGCCTCCCCTGCCGGTGAGTTTGCAGGACTTGGCAACCCTACTTCTCAGACTGCACCCCCAAATCTCGAGGTGTTTCCAAACTAGGGTTACCAGCTCCAGGTTGAGAAATACCTGGAGATTTTGGGGGTGGAGGCTGAGAAGGGTAAGGTTTGGGGAGGGACTTGAATGGGGTATAATGCCATAGAGTCTGCCTTCCGAAGCAGCCATTTTCTCCAGGGGATTTGATCTCTATCGCCTAGAAATCCGTTGTAATCAGTGTTCCCTCTAAGATGAGTTAGTGTGAGCTAGCTCAGTTTTTTAGCCTCCAGCTCACACATTTTTCTTTTCGCTCAGGAAAGATGGCTCCAGATTGCTCGCTCACAACTTTTATGCCAGTAGCTCACAAAGTAGAATTTTTTGCCCACAAGACTCCACAGCTTAGAGGGAACATTGCTTGTAATCCCAGATCTCCAGCCACCACCTGGAGGTTGGCAACTGTATTCTGAACCCAGCGTTGGCAACCCTAGTATATCAATATCACGTATGTACTAATATAGTCATAGACCTAAATGCCATATAAACTGTGCATGAATCCCAAACAACCCTTTGGATACACAAGAATTGTAAAAGCAGCCACACAAAAAACAGAGGATTTGAAACCTTGGCTGATTCCGCATTGGCTTTTCCCTTCATTGTTTTACAAAACCCACATTGGAACAGAAATTCCCCTCTGCATCGCATGCTGCTTTCACTTCCTTTGATCGTTGGACTTTATGGTAGCCCCCACACTCCATGCCGCTTTCGCTTTCTTTGTTCATCGGATTTGATGGCAGCCTCCACACTCCATGCCGCTTCCGCTTTCTTTGTTCATCGGATTTTATTGTACCTTCTGTATAGATTTATGGCCATTTTATAGCCGTTCAGTGATGACTTTGCAGTCACTATGAGCTATTTGAATGTGGTTTTGAGCTGCACTTTTTCCTCCCAGTTGAGAAAATGTGGTGTGAATGCTAGATGCAGAATAGCCCCTTGAAGCACATGAACACATGCCTTAGACCTTTGGTCCATCGAAGTCAGTATTGTCTACCCACGGTGCTTGGGGGGGGTCAACAGTGGGAGGGCTTCTAATGTCCTGGCCCCACTGGTGGACCTCCTGATGGCACTGGTATTTCTGGCCACTGTGGGATACAGAGTGTTGGACTGGATGGGCCTTTGGCCTGATCCATCATTGGCGTCTCTTATGTTCTTATGTTCTTATGTTTCATCCCCTTTGGCATTAAACATTCTCTCTGGCCTGGCTTGCTCTTTTCAGCATGCGTCCGACTCTTCCCCTGCTGTTCTGTGGACACCACGAAATTTCCCGGGAGAGTTTGGTGGAGGCTCCGGAAAACCTGCTACCAAATTGTTGAACACAGCTGGTTCGAAACGTTCATTATATTTATGATCCTCCTGAGCAGCGGAGCACTGGTAAGCTTCAGAACTTACAATTTTCTCCTCATGATCCTTTAAAAAAAATATGCCTACACATGTGTGAAGAGAGCTTTCTGAATTATCGTTAATCTTCTAGAATCATCTCCCGCCCATCTGTGATTCAGTATGTCTTGCCTCTTTCTCTTCAACTGCTTTGCTGAGAGAGGCAGGAGGCATGTTGGGCAAACTCCCAGAAAGCAGAGAAGGAGATAAAGGTGATAGACTGTGTGGGGGGAATGGGCAGGATAAAGAAAAATTTGCTGTGGACAGTTCCAGCACTAGTTGAATGTTCTGATTCCCCCTGATGAAGCCTGCATGGCGAAAAGCGTAGGGACTTTGTATAATAAATCAGTCATCCATCACCTGGCATTTCCCCCCTTTTTGTTCTGTTGGGGAATCTGCAGCCTTTCATCTAGGGCTGAACCACGAACTGAACCACAAACCCATATGAACCAAGAGGTTGATTCACGAACCAATCCAGTTCATGAGCCATTTAAAGTTTAAACCCCTGCTTTCTGCTCACTTCTGCTTTTCGCGGGGAGCAGAAAGCAGGGGTATAAATGGCTGGGAGCGCTCAGCTGTTTTTTGTGAAGAGTAGAAAGCAGGGGTTTAAACTCCTACCTTCTGCTCTTCACGAACCACCACAAACTGCATCAAAGTTCATGAAAGTTCATGGCAGTACTTCAGTTCGTGAACATTGATTTGCAAACCACAAACCGGCCAAAATTCATGACAATTCTAAAGTTTGTCAGCCGGTTCGTGCCCATCCCTATCTGGGACAGCGTCTCCCCAGTTCCTGTATCAACTGGAGAATAGTGTACCTTTCCCTCAGTTTAGGATGTCTTTGTGTGACAGGAGTGATCTACTCCCTCCCCTCAACTTACTTTACGGGTCAGAGGGCCAAACTAGATACGAAAGTGTCCTTGTGGTCATCATGAGGAGCCATTTTAAAATGCCTCAAAGACGCTGCTGCCATTTTGAAATCGGTTTAAAATGCCTCAAAGACGCTGCTGCCATTTTGAAATCGGTTTACAATGACACAAGGACGCCACTGCCATCTTGAAGTAGTGTTAAGATGACGCAAGGATGCTGCCACCATTCGACAGCCATTTTAAAATGCCCCAAGGATGCCACCACCGTTCAGAAAGTCATTTAAAAGGCCGCCAGAGCAGCCCCTCACAGCATTTTTAAATTACTTCAAAATGGTGGTGGCCGCCACAAGGATGCCATTATAGCTAATTTGGCCCTAAGACTCAAAAGAAGAAGAAGAAGAAAAGATGGCATCTGAAGGAAAGGTTTGAATGAAACTCAAACTACACAGCTGAGTCAGTTGAATAATTCTTCCCCCAAACTAATTTCTTTAGTGCATCTCAGCTTTTGAAGGTTGGAATCAGAAGCAGAAAAGCATGAGGAGAGCTCTTGATCTTCTCCTTTCCTGATATCGTTCTGTTGAGAATTGTCCCCAAACTGCCGTTCCACTCATAGAGGAAGAGATATGAGATTCCCGTATTTCTTCTTCCCTCCGCTGGTGGTGGTGGTGGTGGTGGGAGAACAAACTGAGAGGGGGTAATTTTGAGTGGATGAAAGCAGGAAGAGAAGTTATTTATTTAAAACATATTTAGGCCGCCTTTCCACCTGGTCAGGGTCCCCAAGGCGGTGAATGTAAAAACCATTAGAACATTTGGATCATTAAAAAAAAAACAACAACATTTAACGTCATGAAATAATTCAGTAAAAACACATCGACCAACAACACCGGAACCAGGGAGGAGGGCCCGTAACCACAGGTCATTTCCTGCAGGAGCACACAGGAGCGGAGCTCCGGCAGTAAAGAGCCCAGGGGGCGGGCACATGCAACAAGCCCCGCCCCCTGCTCCCAGCAGCCCCAGGCTACGAGGAGCGAGAAGCAGCCAGGTAAGTTGCAGTGGGCGTTGCCTTCTGACACACTTCCGGTGATGTCAGGGGGTGTGGCACATGCAAATAAGTTATGATAATGAGTTATGCTACCAAAGGACTCCTGCCCGTAACCATTACTGGGGGTATGTCAAGCGAAACAAAAAAGTCTTCAGCTGCCGGGACACACTGATAGGGGGTGAAAAAGAGAGGGGAGGGCGGGATATAAATCAAAGAAATTTTTTAAAAAATAGAAGTGAGCAGAGCCATTTGGGAGATGGAGTCAGGGCAGGCTCCCTCCTATCCCCTCAGTTTAGGTATGAACCGAGTTCAAATGTCAGCTCGGGGATGCATCCGCTGGGTGGCCTCAGGTGCGGGAAGCGTTCTGGGCTCTTGGGGAAAGGGCTACGTAAATATTAGGCATGATAATTATCTCCCTGACAGACCATTACTGTGGAAATTGCTTTAGCTTTCATACGGCAAGCGGTCAATTCAGCTGCTGCTGATAAAGCAGCCGCCTGGAAATCCTGCCCTGGTTCTTTTAGGAGTGCCAAGAATGAACTGTGAGCAGTCTCGAAGATGTAGTTCTGCACAGCTTTCTGTATAGCCCTTCCCCATACAGCTCCATGGGTGCATGTGGTTCTCGGGGGGGAGGGGCTGTAGCTCAGTGGCAGAGCCTCTGCTTTGCATGCAGAAAGTCCCAGGTTCAATCCCTGTCATCTCCAGTTAAGAAGATCAGGTGATAAGTGGTGTGAAAGACCTCTACCTGAGACCCTAGACAGCCGCTGCCAATCTGAGTAGACAATAGAGACTGCGATGGACTGATGGTCTGGTTCAGTGATGGACTGATGGTCTATTTCAGTCCAGATGTTCCTCCTTCTTTGGTCCTCACTACGACCCTGTGAGGTTACACTGAAAGAGAGAGACTCGTTCAAAGAGTCAGCCAGGAAGTTACATGGCACAGTTGGGACTTGAGCCCAGGTCTCGCAGAACCTAGTCTGACTCTGTAACCACTCCACCACACACTGGCTAGCACGCCTGAGCGCATCTGAAGGGGGAAACGTAACAGTGCTGGTACCACCCGTGGCTGTATCACAGCTGAGATCCTTATTCCCAGTCCAGAGCGCTTTGGCGGTGGACCAAGACATTGGACTTGGCTGGGAAGCTGCCTTTTATGCCCACTGGGATGGAGCTGGGCCAGACTTCGCCTTCTGGAGTGGTTCCCTTTGCATCAGAGGACTCTGAGCTTTCTGCCAGGCTGTTTTCAATGAACGCTAACCCACTCTGTCTTCAACGCAGCCTTGGCTTCACTCAGCCTTGGCTCGGGCTCTCCTCGGTGCTAGTCACCTTAATTGGACAGCTTTCCCCCTTCCGGATAATGATGCCTGTCTAGCCTGCTCTCATCTGTTCCTGTTGCTGCCGCTTCTTCTAATGTCCCCCGCCCCCCAAAAAAAACCAGCTTGTGAGCAGTGTTCCCTCTGAGCTGTGGAGTCTTGTGAGCAAGAATTCTACTTTGTGAGCTACTGGCATTAAAGTTGTGAGCAAGCATTGGCTACTGCATCAATTAGTTTGCTCTGGAGCCCTCCTTCCTGAGCTAAGACAAAAATGTGTGAGCTGGAGGCTAAAAAACTGTGAGCCAGCTCACACTAACTCAGCTTAGAGGGAACACTGCTTGTGAGCTGGTTTGTCTCCCACAGCTTTGATATCGTGCAAAGAGTGTTTAGGATTTCATGGCTTCTAGAGCAGCTAGGTTCGAGTCCAGTAGCACCTGAGAGATCCACAAGATCTTCAAGGGATGAGCTTTTGAGAGTCAAAGGCTGCGGTCAGACGGACACGTTGCTCCGATGTCGTGGTGGCTCCCTACCAGATTTGAAGTGCGTGATCGGATGGCAATATCTCAGCTTAGAGGGAACACTGCTTGTGAGCTGGTTTGTCTCCCACAGCTTTGATATCGTGCAAAGAGTGTTTAGGATTTCATGGCTTCTAGAGCAGCTAGATTCGAGTCCAGTAGCGCCCGAGAGATCCACAAGATCTTCAAGGGATGAACTTTTGGGAGTCAAAGGCTGTGGTCAGACGGACAAGTTGCTCCGATGTTGTGGCGGCTCCCTACCAGATTTGAAGTGCGTGATCGGACGGCAATATCTGCCTCCCATCCCTCAGTTGTCGGCCCCCACCCCTGACTTTCCCACCACTGTATAAAGTCTGGTGTTTACGACTGAACTTGTCTCACTGTGAATTTCTAGGCATCTGATCTCTCTCTTGCGTGCTCAGACCACTTGGGGAGGTCTGATGCTTCTGGTCCTTGGCCGCCTTTCCCCCCTGCAGTTAGTGATGTGCGCATAAAGCAGTTCTGTGCCTGTGCACATTAGAGGGCTTTTTAAAGAAAGAAGCTGTCTGCCCGCTGCCTCCCATCCCTCAGTTGTCGGCCCCCACCCCTGACTTTCCCACCACTGTATAAAGTCTGGTGTTTACGACTGAACTTGTCTCACTGTGAATTTCTAGGCATCTGATCTCTCTCTTGCGTGCTCAGACCACTTGGGGAGGTCTGATGCTTCTGGTCCTTGGCCGCCTTTCCCCCCTGCAGTTAGCGATGTGCACATAACTGCATATCTGCTCCTAGCAAATAAGCAGTTATGTGCATATGCACATTAGAGGGGTTTTTTAAAGAAAGAAGCTGTCTGCCCGCTCTCTCCCTGGTGACCATGCAGTGGTGGGCTGAACAGTTGACCACGAGGTAAGGCAGGAATAGGGTAGCATGTCTGGTCGCACCTCTCTGGAACAAACAGCTCTGGAGAAATTAAAGGCGTGGCCAGACCGGGCCAAAGCCTGTCATCTGATCGCAGACAAAGGTCCCTTTGTCAGGTGTCAGGTATCTGACGAAGGGAGCTTTGGCTTTTGAAAGCTCATGCCCCCCCCATCTTGTTGGTTTCTGAGGTGCGACTGGACTCATGTCTAGATGTTCTACTGCAGACCAACATGGCTGCCCTCTGGGATATCCCTTTAGCCCTGAGTGGATGGGGGTGCATCACAGACGGGCTGTGGCTCAGTGGTGGAGCGGGTCCTTTGCATGCCAAAAGTCCCAGATATCATCCTTGGCACCTTCAGCCAGAAGATCAGGTCATAGTTGATGTGAAGGGCCTTTACTCTGAGACCTTGGAGAGCCACAGCCAGTCTGAGTAGGCAACATTGACCTTGGCAGACCAATGGGTAGACTCAACAGAAGTCAATTTATTCATGTCTTGGTGACCAACTCCCATGATCTCTGTAGGAAGCCACAGACTGTTTTCATCTGGCTATTGCCAGCTGTGTAGATCTGACTCCCTAAATGAGAGAACCACAAAGACGGGCCCACTGCATTTAGGTGAACTGTGCATGATTAGCTTAGGGAATCCAACCACAAGATGTGATCATGGCCACTAGTTCAGGTGACTCCGAAGAAGAATTATGACTCTGAAGAAGAATTAGACATGCTCATGGGAGAGCAAAAGTAGTAATTAGCCATAGTAGCAAAAAAGCACTTCCATGTTCAGAGGCAATATCTTTTATTACATGCTTGGGGGGCATACAACATAGGAAATCTGTGTCCTGTTTGTCAATTCCAAGAGAGTGCTGTTGGAAACAAGATCCCAGACTAGGTGGTCTCCTCCATCTGAGCAGCTGTTCACGTGGTCTTAAACGCTTTGTGGATCACGTTGCAAATCACCTTAACAGAGTAATTCTGTGCATAAATAGGCTGGCCTGAACCCCATGAAATCAATAGGCTGGGATACAAGACTCACTGGAAAACACAGTAATACTAGAAACAGTAGAAAAGAGGAAAAGAAGAAGACCCAACATGAGAGGGAGGGACTCAATCAAGGAAGCCACATGGGGCCTTTAGTCTGCAAGACCTGAACAAGGCTGCTAATGACAGGGCATGTTGGAGGTCATTAGTTCAAAGGACCACCACAAGTCAAAAGTGACATGGTGGCACATAACACAAACCGAGTATTCTCAGGGGTCATTTTGTAGAAAAAGAGGTGCAGGAGCTCATTCGCGTAACTCATTAGCGTAACTCATTAGCATAACTTATTTGCATATGCCACACCCCCTGGCATCACCGGAAGTGTGTCAGAAGGCAACACCCACTGCTCAGGCTCCACTGGACTGTTTTGGATTGCTAGCTATTGGGGGGGGAATTATTATGCAGATCTGTCCTCACAGAGGAGGGAGAGCTCATACCTGAATAAAACTTGGTCTTAAAGGTGCCACTAGACTGTTTTGGGCCGGGGGGGGGGCTCTGCAGCTTACCTGGCTGCTTCTTGCTCTGACTGAGGGCTGCTGGGAGCAGGGGGTGGGGCTTGTTGCATGTGCCCGTCCCCTGGGCTCTTTACTGCCGGTACTCTGCTCCTGTGCGCTCCTGCAGGAAATGACCCCTGAGTATTCTCACTCAAACATTTCGTAGACCGGGACTGTAAATTATCGTTCTTCTTGCAGAGAATGAAAAAGACAAATTGTGAAATTCTTTTTTTTAAAATGTCTTTCGAACAACCCTATGGCGACATTGAGCAAATCTGGTGTTTGGATGGGACCTTTGTTCATTGGCAAATATTTTGCACTGGTCTAGTTGTTTATTCCTAGAGCCGCCTTCTTGATTTTACCCCGCCGAGTAGATCATCTGAAGTACGTAGCACTGCAATAAGCTGCTTTCTCCTTCCAGGCATTTGAAGACATCTACCTTGAAGAGCGAAGGAACATTAAAACCATGTTGGAATACGCCGACCGTATCTTCACTTACATTTTTGTTCTGGAGATGCTTCTCAAATGGGTAGCTTACGGCTTTAAGAAGTACTTCACCAATGCCTGGTGCTGGCTCGATTTCCTCATTGTCGACGTAAGTATGGCTCTTCCTTCATGTTGGGTTGGAGAACGTTGTGGAATAAGTTTGGTTTTGAGCTATAATATATTTCTCAGGCTGGATGTGGTTTGGGTTCCACCAGGGATCCCCAATACGGTTCCCGCAGGAATCATGGTGGAGCCCACTGATGCCTTTGCTGGTGTCCACCAAGTGCTTTTTTTGGAAAGTGGGCAGGGTCGATGCTTCTGATTGGCCACTGGAGATTTGATTGCCTGTGCAGATTTTTTAAAAACATTGCCTTGTCAGCAGCGGCCACTACAGCACAAGGATCTTCACTGTGTGACAGTAGGCGAGCTGTGACAGCTGTTTTGTCGCTGGCTCCGCCTTCTGCAGCAGCCATTTTGTAGCTGCGCCCGTCTCACCGTGTCAGAATTTCAAAGGTGCCCATAGACTCAAAAAGTTTGGGGGCCCTGGGGTTACATCTGCTCCTACTTGGGTGTCAGCCGTTCTTTTCAGAGTCGAACAAAGAGTGCAGATCCCGAACCTTGTCACCTTTTATATCGAGCCAAGTGCCTTAACTCTATATACTCCTTTAACTGCTGAAATGTAGGGCTGGAATGATTTGCAACGACCGACCCCTTTGCCATTCCTCAACTTGAGGATGTTTAGCTGTGCGAAAGGCTTCCTTTACAAAGAGGGAGAGCAACCGTTGCACTGGAACGACTGATGGAAGAACAAGGAGCAAAGGAAGCAAATTGAGAGGAATCGAAGGAAGCACATTTAGGCTGGTTGTAAAGACATGCTTTATGGCAAATACCATTATCGAAGCTGGGTGGATGCATGTCCACCCCCACTTGGGTAATGGCATTTGCCAAGAAGGGGTGGGGTTTCCTAGGGATAAGTTTTAAGAGGGGAAATAATTGATGATGTTTGCTATTGCCGGGTGTCAATTGATTCTTGAGGGCCCCGGTCACACGGGAGGTTTTGGGCCGGAAGAGGGACGGATCGGGGGCGCAGCAAACGTGCGCGATCTCACCGCAACACCTGGGAATCGGCGCGCACCCGTCCCCAATCCGTCCCTACAGCCCAGTGCTGCGGAGCAAAAAAAAATCAAGTAAAGGGAAGGACTTACCTGAAACACCGCAGCAAGCGCGGCCATGGGATCGCCGGCGCATCCATCGTCAGGAGCATTCGAGGCTCCTGGCCAAACTGCGCATGCACACGCATGCGCAGCCGGCTGCCTCGGTCTCCCATCGGTGGCTTCCTCCCTGGCATCTGATCGTGCCGGGGAGCAACTGCGTGTCTCTTTTGGTGCGGCTCTAAAAAGCTGCACTTTGGCCGTGTTTTTTTCTGCCGTCTGGCAGGGGCCGAGGTTCCTTTTCACTCTGTCATTCTGCGAATGGCTGCTTTATGGGCCATTCGCAGGATAAAGTTCCAGAAACCTGCCCTGAAATTTTAGGTTGTTGTGTTTTGTTTTTTTTAAACTCCAATGGTGGAAACTGCCATCAAGTCTCAGCTGTCTTAAGGCGACTCAGCTGCCTTAGGGTTTCCAAGGCAAGAGGTGAACAGAGGTGGTTGTCCCTTGCCTGCCTCTGCGTAGCCCCTCTGGGCTTCCTCGGCGGTCTCCCACTGAACTGTGAACCGGGGCCGATCCGGCTTCCGAAATCTGACGAGACCGGGCTAGCCCGGACCGTCCAGGTCGGGGCGTTTCTGTGTTTTTGATAGATGCCAAGGGATTGGTGTCCTTTCCCCCCAGAATCCAAACTCACATTTTGATTTCACAGTCTAGATTGGGGTACTACATTGCAGATCCTGGGCAAAGGATTTGGAGGGTGGAGGTAGGGTTGCCGGGTCCCCACCCCACCCGTGACCACCGGTGGGGGATGGGGGAGTAGTGTGGCCAGATCCAGGTTGGGGGGTGGAGCCTGGGGAGGGCAGGGACCTCAGTGGGGTTCAGTGCCATAGAGTCCACCCTCCAGAGCATCCATTTGCTCCATCGGAACTGATCTCTGCAGTCTGGAGACAAGCTGTAATTCTGGGGGATCCCCAGGCCCCACCTGGAGGCTGGCATCCCTAGGAGTGGGGGGCATACAGATCTCTTTAAAATCCCAAGGGAGGTGTTCATTTCTTTCATTTATGCTAAAGCGGGGGCCAAGTCGTCTACTCTGGTCCCTCTTCACAGGTCTTCATAGAATCACAGAGGTGGGAGGGGCCTATCGGCCATCTAGTCCAACCCCCTGCTCAATGCAGGATCAGCCGAGAGCATCCCTGACAAGGGTTTGTCCAGCCGCTGCTTCAAGACTGCCAGGGAGGGGGAGCTCACCACCTTCCCAGGCAGCTGATTCTGCTGTCTGAACAACTCTTACTGTGGAAACGTTTTCCCTAATACCAGTTTGCTGTAGTGGTTAAGTGTATGGACTCTAATCTGGGAGAACCGGGTTTGATTCCCCACTCCTCCGCTTGCACCTGCTGGATGACCTTGGGCAAGCCATAGTTCTGTCAGAGCTGTTCTTGAAAAAGAGCAGTTTCTGTCAGAGCTCTCTCAGCCCCACCTGCCTCACAGGGTGTCTGTGGTGGCGAGGGGAAAGGGGAAGGGAAAGGAGTTTGTAAGACGCTCTGAGACACCTTTGGGTAGTGAAGGGCGGGGGATAAATCCAATCTCTTCTTCTTCTTCTGATACCCAGTGGGTACCTTCCCACCCTTAGTTTTAACCCAATTATTGTGAGTCCTCTCCTCTGCTGCCCACAGGAACAGCTCCTTAACCACCTCTAAGGGACAGCCCTTTAAATACTTCAAGAGAGCAATCGTGTCCCCCCCCCCACCTCCTCTTCTCCAGACTGAACATTCCCAAGTCCCTCAGCCTTTCCTCACAGGGCTTTGGTCTCCAGGCTTCCTGGCTTTCCCATTTGATTCAGTTCTTCTCTTTTCCCCGGCTGCTTACCCAGCTCTTTTCCTCATTCTTTCCTCAATTCCTTGTCGCCTCTGCTGTTGTTCTCACAGTCACAAGTGAATTGAAGGGACAAAGGCCAGCGGTGTTTCTGCGGTTCACGTCCACCTTATATACCTCACAAATAGTAGCTGAAGGGGATCTTCCCCCCCCCCAGCAGCTCATGTTTTTTAAAAAATATATATATTTAAAACATTTTAATGCCTCCTTTCCACCCAATCGGGGTCCCCAAAGCAGTGCGCGTAAAACATTAGAACAATTAAAAACAACACGTTGTCGAAGGTTTTCATGGCCGGAGTTCATTGGTTGTTGTAGATTTTCCGGTCTGTATGGCCGTGGTCTTGGCATTGTAGGACCTGACGTTTCGCCAGCCGCTGTGACTGGCATCCTCAGAGGCAGAGCTATTTTTGGGCAGGAACACACAGGAACGGAGTTCCGGCTGGCTCCCAAGTTGGCCACACCCAGCAGGAACTCATTAGCATAATAGGCCACACCCAACAACAGGAACTCATTCGGATTGGCTACAATTAGGGGTGTGTGGCCTAACATGCCAAAAGCCCTGGGTTTTGACCTGCTGACCACACTTCTGGTAACATGGGGAGGTGGCCTAATATGCTAATGAGCTGTGCTGTCACGGGTGTGGCCTAATATGCTAATGAGTTCCTGCTGGGCTTTTTCTACAAAAAAAGCCCTGCTCAGAGGTATAACCCAGAAAGATGGAGGACTCTCTGTGTCAAGGTGAGAAGAAAAACGGTAGGCAGGTAACTGATATCTACCCAGGAAGGTGGGGTAGGGCTGAGTAGGATCTCGAAGATAATAAAACGATTCAATAAAACAGTAAACAAACAACACCAGAACCACGGTTAACCAATAAGAACCACTACTGGGGGTAGGCCCAGCAAAACAAAAACTCAACATGTCGGATCCTACCCACTTGAGATGTCTCCTGGCAAGAGTTGCCAGCTCTGAGTTGGGAAATTCCTGGAGATTTGGGGGTGGAGCATAGGGTTTGGGAAAGGGGAGGGACCCCAGCAGCGTACAGTGCACCAGAGTCCACCCTCCAGAGCAGCCATCTTCTCCAGGGGAACTGGTCTTTGTCGTCCGGAGATCAATCGTAATAGCAGGAGATCGCTAGGTGCCACCTGGGGGTTGGCAGCCCTGCTTATGACACAAAGGCCATAGGCTTGTGTCGTGACCCTCAACGCATTACGTGACTTCCAGCACTGTGTGACAGCCAGAGGGGAAGGGATGACCATTTTGCCTTACCAAAAGAATCATAGAGTTGGAAGGGACCTCTAGGGTCATCTAGTTGCTTACCAGTGATAAAGGCAGGCAAAGTCTGAAGTCAGCTGTCTGATGAAGGCACCATGCCTGGAGAATAACTGACAGAGTCACTCATAAGTTGATGATATCATCAGCCTCCCCCCCCCCCGGCTTGCATCAATAGCCACTCTTCAGGCATTCTGCAGACCCTGACCTGTCCCGTGACTCCCTTGTCACCTGGCCACACCCCTCTCCCACTTGACTCTTCTGTAGCAACGGCAGCTGGGACACGTGTCCAATATTAGATCCCACCTAATGACTGAAACATGGGGCTCTTCTCTTTCACTATTATCCTTGTCCAGGTATCAGTGCTTTTGAAGATCCCTAGCCATGTCGCACGACACGTCTGCGCAACAGGGTTATGGGCCCAGGGTGAGTCCAGCCAGAGTCAAGGATCAAGCCTGAGTCCAGCCAGAGTCTAGCCGGAGCATCCAGGTGCTAAGGGGTCTGTGAGCTGTGAAGCCGGGAGCTGAGAGTCAGGAGCTGCAGTGGCTCAAGTGGTTAAGACGCTGAACTGCAGGCTGTGGAAGGTCGGTAGTTCAGCAGTTTGAGACCCGAGTGTGCCACATGACGGAGTGAGCTCCCGTCTCTAGTTCCAGCTCCTGCCAACCTAGCAGTTCGAAAGCAAGAAACTGCAAGCAGATAAATAGGTACCAGTTCAGTGGGAAGGTAACAGCGGTCCGTGCGCCTTGGTGTTTAGTCATGCCGGCCACATGACCACGGAAACGTCTTCGGACAGCGCTGGCTCATTGGCTTTGAAACGGAGATGAGCACCGCAACCCTAGAGTCGGATTCGACTGGCTTTCGAGCAAAAGAACCTTTACCTTTACTTTAGCCATGCTCCACCAGCATGGACCAAGCATAAGACAAAACAGTCGACATGCCAATAATATGTCACAAGGCAGAGCATTATGCATTTGCAAGTGCTAGCTGAGATGTTCAGGACCAGCTGCTGATTTCCCTTCCTACAACAAGAGGGACAGCCATGTAGGAGAGCAAGATCTGAGTCCAGTAGCACCTCCAAGGCCAAATGAGGTTTCCAGGGTACAAGCTTTTGAGAGTCATAGTTTCCTTTATCAGGTACCAGAGCTTTGACTCTGGACCCTTGGTGTTTGTGCTTGCGCATGCACTTGGACTTACCAAAGCGAGCCGGGTGGCGGACCTTGTGGATCCGGTGCCCTTGGTGGTGTGAGTCCGCAGCTTCTCAACCTGGTCCTTTGTTTTCAAATGTGGACCTGGTTGGGAGTGGTGGCAGATGGCCAGAAGATCAGCGCCTCCTCCTGAGAAGACCTAATTGGAGGCTGTGGTGGCGGCTGGAAGACTGGCAGGCCCCTGAGCGTTTCTACGGGAGGACCCGCAGAGGCAGCTGAAGGACCACGGAGTCCCACTGTGATCGATCCACTGGGGACTGTAAAGGAGCACCAGCGAGTAAGGACCACTGAGGCAACCGTAGTGTTTGCTGTCAAGTGTTTGACGACGAGTCTGTTGGGAATCTGCTAGGAATCTACTTGTGGCCTTGCAGGTTGTGCGTCCCCTTGGCTGCTGGACACCTTGACTGGTCCCAGCGGTTCTTGAGTGACCTGGACTCTTCATGGAAGGTTCTCTTGGTCTGTTCCTGGTTTGCGCTGTGGGCATGACGTTCTCGCTGGGCCAGCGTGCTGGTCTCAATGGGCTGTGAGTCGTCCATACTGTCCCCCCATCCCCCCCGGCTGGTGTGTTGACCCTGGGATC
>NW_015166474.1:55032-68011 GCF_001447785.1 Gekko japonicus | reverse complement strand
CTGCTGAATGGAAGCTCAGTGCGCCCAGCATATTAGAACTCAAGAAGGCAGCTGATGAAGGAGGTTGTATGGGAGACAACCCATATCATCTGTAAGGAGGTTGTATGGGAGACAACCCATATCATCTCTAAGGTGGTTGTATGGGAGACAAGGACAGCTGACCTAGACCCCTCCCTTAAGAGAGTTTTTGTGGCCCCAAGACTGTTAAAAAACCTGGGGCCAGGAGAAGAATTTGGGGGCCTTTAAGGACCTGGAGATTCTTTGTGTGGAATGTATTGGTGGTAGTTTCTGCCCACCCCATAAATTTAGTGCTGTTTATAGCGGGCTTTGATTTGGTTGTACTATTAATAGTATAAAGGTAAAGGTAAAGGTTCCCTTGCTCGAAAGCCAGTCGAGACCGCTCTTAGGGTTCCGGTGCTCATCTCCGTTTCAAAGCTGAAGATCCAGCGCTGCCCGAAGACGTTTCCGTGGTCATGTGGCCGGCATGACTAAACACCAAGGCGCACAGAACGCTGTTCCCTTCCCACCGAAGTGGTACCTATTTATCTACTTGCAATTTCTTGCCTTTGAACTGCTAGGTTGGCAGGAGCTGGAACTAGAGACGGGAGCTCACTCCGTCATGCAGCAACCTGGGTCTCGAACTGCTGAACTACTGACCTTCCACAGCCTGCAGTTCAGCGTCTTCACCACTTGAGCCACAGAGCATACAGAGGGTTTAATTCATATTAGTGTACCAAGAGAGTGGGATTAGAGTTTAGTGCAGGTGGGAGGTGTTGCTTGGTTTTATAGGGGTTATTAGATATTATTTTAAGGTACGGCTGTTTTAACTATTAGGTGATAGGTTTAGTTCTTTGGTTGGAAAATTGGATTATTTATAGTTGTTTGTTCTGTAATTTTGAACTGCTGTGTAAAGTGTAAAAATATTTCTGGGCTGCTAGTTCATGGGTGCGGGGAGGGGGTGATGAGTGGAATGGCTCTAGCCAGGCCCGTAGCTATGGTGGGGCTTATGGGGGCTCTGCCCCCTTTCTTGAAGGCACAGCCCCACAAGAATTTCTCCCGTAAATGCTTTTTCTGATCATTTTAAAACACTTTTAAATGTATTTTTGGCCACTGGGTGATACAGAGTGTTGGACTAGATGGGCCTTTGGCCTGATCCAACATTGGCGTCTCTTATGTTCTTATGTGATAGGTTTAGTTTTTTGGTTGGAAAATTGGATTATTTATAGTTGTTTGTTCTGTAATTTTGAACTGCTGTGTAAAGTGTAAAAATATTTCTGGGCTGCTAGTTCATGGGTGCGGGGAGGGGGTGATGAGTGGAATGGCTCTAGCCAGGCCCGTAGCTATGGTGGGGCTTATGGGGGCTCTGCCCCCTTTCTTGAAGGCACAGCCCCACAAGAATTTCTCCCGTAAATGCTTTTTCTGATCATTTTAAAACACTTTTAAATGCATGTGCTCCTTTATGCAGAGTGGGGTGCTGTAGTTGACTAAGTCCTGCACTGAGCAAGGGGGTTGGAGTAGGTGACCTCTAGGACCCCTTCGAAGTCTGTGTCAAGAAACTGGTCTCCTATAAGAGAGTTTTCCTGCCTAACTTTTAGCTTTCTTGATGATAGAAGTCATCACCCCCACCTGCCGGCTTGTGATCTGAATAGTTGCTTAGGCTGGCAGAAGTGATTAACATGCAGCACTTGCGAACCGTCATCTAAACTGATTGACAGCTTGCAATTGACAGATCTCTCCTGGTAACAGCTTCCCATTTTAAAACATTTTAAAAGGCATGTGCTCCTTTATGCAGAGTGGAGTGTTATAGTTGACTAATTCTTGCAATGAGCAAGGGGGTTGGAGTAGGTGACCTCTAGGATCCCTTCGAACTCTGTGTCAAGAAACTGGTCTCCTATAAGAGAGTTTTCCTGCCTAACTTTTAGCTTTCTTGACTATAGAAGTCATCACCCCCACCTGCCGGCTTGTGATCTGAATAGTTGCTTAGGCTGGCAGAAGTGATTAACATGCAGCACTTGCGAACCGTCATCTAAACTGATTGACAGCTTGCAATTGACAGATCTCTCCTGGTAACAGCTTCCCATTGCCTAAATGGCTTTTCTTTCTGCACTGAGAGCTTCGTCCCTACCAGAAGAAAAATGGCCCCACAAGTCACAAAATCCTGGCTACGGGTCTGGCTCTAGTCAACAATGGTAGTGCCTATACCGGGCTGGGGATCCCAGTGATTGGGGGTAGAGGGAGGTATGGCAGTGGGAGAAGGTGGTAGAAGGGAAGGAGGTGGAGATATGGTCATGCTCGGTCCCTTTCTAGCCTTCATCCCATCCCACGATATGCCAGTGAAAGGGCTAGGAAAATGGACCCTCCTTTCGACACTAATGTTGTGCAATGACAGGTCCTTTCATAGTAAGACCGCAACACTGCAAAACTGTTTTGCAGCGCATGGTATGAACCTGGCATTCATAACTGAGACCTGGACACAGGAGGGTGAAACAGTCGCCGTGAGAGAGCTGGCCTCATGAGATTTCTCGGTCCTAACAGAAGGGCGGAGGGAGGTGGCCATACTTATCTTGGAGGGTTTCTCCTTCAGAGCATTCCCCGTCCCAAAGATTGTCAGTATCGATTGTGTAGTCCTGGTGCGGGAATCTTGTTTGGTCTTTAGTGCTTTTTTTTGGACTCAGATCTTGCTCTTCGACCACAGACCGGCACAGCTCCTCACTTGAAACAATGATAAAGTAGATATCAGTTGAATGTTAGAAGAAGCTTCCTGATGATAATAGCAGTTTGACTGACTAGAGGTCTTCAAGAGGTGGCTAGACTGGACAGCTCTAGCTATGGATTTCTTGTACTGAGAAGGGCATTGAACCTTATATAAGCATATATAAGGCCCTTTCCAACTCTAGGACGGTGTGACTTCCCCGGGAGTGCCTCGGGGAGACTTAGCATATTTGTGACTTCAGCTAACGGCCGAGAAAGTGCTTCTGAATATGAGAAGAGCTCTCAAAACGCGTTAAGTACTGCCACTGCTATAAATAGAGGACTTCGGTTCTCCAAGAAGAATGATCCATTGCCCATCGCATCACTTAGCGTCAGTATGGATTGTTCCGGCTGCTCAGTTGTAAACAACTTCAATTGCCTTCTGCATCCATCATGTCTGTGTCAGTAAACGGCGACTCGTTATTATACTTCTGTGATGATAATTACTCATCGTCATCACCAGCCACGGGAATCCAAGCTCATTTGCCAAATAGTGTGCAAACCACTTCTGTAGGTCATGTCGGTCAGTTCTTTCCTTCGGCAGGGAGCGAGCCCACTCTTGAGTTCTTGGCTCAGGTTAGATTTGAAGTCGGGACTTCCTCGTTTGTCGCTGGGTCTCCGAGGCACTGCGCCACAGCTGCTCAGCATTTTTTAATTTGCTTTTTTAGCACGGAGGAAGTTCGCAAAATCAGGCTATTCCGTTGGCATCCTACGCTGTCGTGTACTTGATTAACCCGACCCCATGTGGAAACTTCACAAACCCCACATGCCGTGACTTTGCAAAAATGTCTGCCAGCAAATTACTTGACTGAAATCAAACACTATCGCATGAGCAGTGGAGCTGCCTTATACTGCCTGGGTCCATCAAACTCAGTAGTGTCTACTCAGACAGGCAGCAGCTCTCCAGGGTCTCGGGCTGAGGTCTTTCCCATCACCTACTACCTGATCCCTTGAATGGAGGTGCCAGGGATTGAACCCAGGACCTTCTGCATGCCAAGCAGGTTCTCTGCCGCTGAGCTACAGCCCCTCCCCAAATATGTGAATACATGAAACTGCCTTACACTGCATCAAACCATCAGTCCATCGAGATCAGTCTTGTCAACTCAGACCGGCAGCAGCCCTCCAGGGTCTTGGGCTGAGGCCTTTTGCATCACCTATTGCCAGATCTGCCGGGGATTGAACCTGGGGCCTTCTGCATGCCAAGCAGATACTCTACCATTGAGCCACAGCCTCTCCCATTAAAAGGCCAGGAAAATCCAACTCACTTCTCAAAACAGGTGCTTGTGGGCATTCTTCATTTCCCCTATCTATTTACCCAGCTCCGGGTTGGGTCTTTATTTGTGCATACAGAAGCAGCAAAACCCATTCCATCATTCTGGATTACTGCAACAGATCCTAACTTGGAAAGCTGGACGCTTGGAAGAGCTGTTATCATACGTCAGCTGAGGGCTATTTTTGTTCAGTAGGGAATCCCTGAAGGATGAGTTCTGACAATGGACTCCAAGACATCATAAGCAAAAAAAAAAGTGCCCATTTTGCCAAAAAGGAAAACCAATTTAAAAATTAGACACTATTCACAGAGCAGCAGACCAGCTGAGACCGAAAAATGGCTAGCCAGCAAAACACAGAGAGAAGAAAACAAGACAGCTCTTGACAAAATCCCTCTCTTGATTTCTACTGGCTGCCTTACCTGACATGACCTCTTCTTTGGAGTGTTCTTGTTTCTGTAATGCTGAAACCGAGCTTGTAAAAAAGATGACTGAGTGGGGGGGGGGGATGTCAGACCATTGCTGTATCTTTTCAGAATCTGACTTTGAACATTATCTCTGTCATTCTGTGAATCCTTTCCAGATTTCAGGAACTGGCCAAATAAATATCAGTTTCCCATGTGCTGTGGGTTTTATTTGCCCTCATCAGTTTCCTATGCATCTCCCTTTACATTCTACTCTCCTTTCTTTCTGATCATCCCTTTTTTTTAAAGATAGATTCCAAGTTTATTACCGAGCCGATTCCTGATTATGCTTCCAGTACATGAGTTAGGAAGAAATCACGATTAAGAAGTGAGAATAACTTTGTGGCCTGAAGGCCTCTTCACACATTCCTTTTGTGCACCTAACATTCTTGTACATCTACACATAAAGAGACTGTGTGGAAAAGCAGCCAACATGGAGACTGAAAACAGGCACATTAAGAACCAGGCTAGATGTTACTTGTGACACGTGTTGGGACACAGGTGCCCATCCCAACCCATAGCACTTAAATTCGCTCCTTTGCACCATCAGACTGTGGAGCACTGCAAGCCGGGAGTAGGGGTTTCTCTCCTGTGCCATTTTTTGCCAGTGGAAACAGTTCCGGTTGGCACCCTGTTTTCCCCTTTCACTGGCTGCGCATGTCCTTGACTGTGCTTCTTTGTTGAATGCACACTCCAGTGTTCCTTTTGAGGACGTTTAGAGTCACTGCTCCTGTTTTAGTGTGACAGTAGTGGCGCCATTCATGCTGATACTCAGGGCCGTAGCTACAGCGGGGCCCATGGGGCCCAGTCTCCCCACAGTTTTTATGGCCCCCTCCCCCAATCCTCGGCTCCCCCTCCCTCCTCCCCGGCCTCCTCACCTCCTTTTTTGTTTTGTTCTCCCGTGGAGGTGCAGGCAGTGGTGGGACTTTGATTGCTACTATTCGGCTTCCCCCTCCCACTGACTTCGCCTTTCTTTCTGGGCTGGTGCGTTTAGGGCTCATGTTTTCATTAGGTGTGTTAGCCATGGAAACCCGCCTTTGTGTCTGCTCTTAGGAAAAGATTGGCCACAGAGTATGCTCCTCGCCACTCTGAACTCTCTAGACCTGCCATGGGATCGGACTCTCATTTCTCGCCACCAAAAAGCACCTAATCCATGTTCCTGACACTTTGCGTCAAGGTTTATTGCTGCAGAATGTAAAGGGCGGCGGGTTTGCGCCCAGCGAGGATAAGGAAGCCCGGGATACCTAATTGATGGCAGGGTTGCCTCTGAAGTGACGCAGGGCGCCCCTCTCCCCCCACCCACCAAATTCAGCAGTCTGTATCTTTTGGAGGTGGGAGGTCACCGGGGAGTTCCAATACAGATGGCCGAAGTCCCAGTCCCGCATAAACCGCTCCCTGCCCAGCAGAATCTCATGCCTCTCGGACAGCGTGAAGGCAGCGGTCAAGGACAGGAAGGTGTGGGGGGAGGTTTCCTGGTGCTAACCTTCCCGTTCGAGTGGGATCGTGCCAGAAGCAGGCCCCCTGAGAAAAACACTGCCTCCCCCCCTAGCAAAAAGTTGTTAGCTACGGGGCTGCTGATACTGCTATTCCATGTAGCCTGGTGCCAGTTCTCAGGGAGGTTTGCTCCCTGGACATGTTTCGTTGCGAGGATTCGGCCGATCCAGAGTGCTGATCTTTTTTCAGTGCGCTACATCTGGAAGCACTCTTATTAAACAGGAATCGTCTATCAGCGGTTGCATCCATGTGGGAACAGTTTCCATGTACTTCCCGCATGTTACTTTGTCGATCATTTGTCACTCAAACCGTGAGAACCCCTCCCCCCTTTTTTTTGCAGCAAATGCTCATACGCCTTCCCAAATCGTTTCCTGGAAAGCTCTGTCTCTTCCAGGATTTTTACGTTAAATTTAGAATGCCTGGCTGCCATACAAGATGGGGGGGGGGAGCGCACAAACCCGCATACACACAAGTCTGGATGAAAAAGAAAGTCAACCACACATTGCAAGGGAAGCCTAGCGGGCTACCAACATCTTATTCAGGAATTAGACCGAACGCCACCCTTCCACTGAATCATCTTTACAAAAAAAAAATCCCAATGCGAGGGTAAATATATTGATGCTTTGTAACGACTTTAATTGTTTTCTGAATTTCTTTCCCCTGTTGATTAGTAAAGACGGAGGTTTGTATTGCCTTGGCGGTAATTGTGCAATCTGCCGTAATCAGTTGTTCTCAAACAGCTATCCCCGGAACTCAATTTGTGTATATTTTTTTCCTTCCCTCTTGAAAGAAAGTATTGAATTTTCAACACATCATTGTTGCTCTCAAACAGCTATCCCCGGAACTCAATTGGAGTGTTTTTTTCCTTCTCCCTTGAAAGAAAGTATTGAATTGTCAACATATCTCTTTTGTAAGAGAAGAATACGGCAGACTGGTCGGAGAACAATGGGGTGTCAGATCCATTCATAACAATGGATCCACTCCCGTGGGGGTGCCCTCCACATGTGCTGCGTAAGAGAGATCCAGAGGTGAAACACACAGACTTTTCCTTCCCTAGCTACATAATACATTGTTCCCAGGAGAAGCTAAGATTCCCAGGTGTAAGAACATAAGAGAAGCGAAAGTTGGATCAGGCCAATGGCCCATCCAGTCCAACACTCTGTCACACAGTGGCCAAAAATACCAGGTGCCATCAGGAGGTCCAGCAGTGGGGCCAGGACACTAGAAGCCCTTCCACTGTTGCCCCCCCAAGCACCAAGAATACAGAGCATCACTGGCCCCAGACTGAGAGTCCCTATCTATACCTTGTGGCTAAGAGCCACTGATGGACCTCTGCTCCATATGCTTATCTAATTCCCTCTTGAAGCCGTCCATGCTTGTAGCCACCACCACGTCCTGTGGCAGTGAATTCCATGTGTTAATCACTCTTTGGGTGAAGAAGGACTTCCTTTTATCTGTTCTAACCCGACTGCTCAGCAATTTCTTGGAGTGCCCACAAGTTCTTGTATTGTATGGAGGCCCTGTTCAAATTGGGACTACAGTATACAGGAAACAGAAGCCTCACCATAGTAACCTGCATTGGGTTACCCTTCCCTCATATCCCAAGGTCCTGTTGTCCACTGCTACTCCAAAAGAGAAGAAGAGAATAAAAGAAGGTTTCTACACCCCACTCTTCTTTACTCTAAAGAGTCTCAAAGCATCTTACAATCACCCTCCCTTCCTCTCCCCACAGCAGACACCTTTATTTGTTTATTTATTTTTAATTTATATCCCGCCCTCCCCGAAAGGCTCAGGGCGGCTCACAAGGGGCATAGATGCTGAGGTTAAAACAATAAAACAACACAAAACAGTATAAAATACAATAATTACAATTCACTAAAAATTCCTTCCATGGTGCTCCAAGGATTTTTAACTATAAAATTCAAGATGGGGTTCCAAGATAGTTTATGCTAAGCAACAAACAGTAGTGATAATAATATACAATAACAACAATATACGTCCCTACAGTGCTGTCATCTGCCAGGAACGTCTCACGCCCCCGGTATTGTCCGTTCCAGAGATGGTCACTTTGCAGAATTAAGAAGAAAGGGGGCGCAGATGGAATAATGATGGCGGATGATGGTGGCAGCGGCTCCTACTGGAAAGCTCCTTGTGAGGCAGGTGGGGCTGAGAGAGTTCTGAGAGAACTGTGACTGGCCCAAGGTCACCCAGCAGGCTTCATGGGGAGGAGGAGTGGGGAATCAAACCCGGTTCTCCAGATTAGGGTCTGCCGCTCTTGACCACTACACCATGCTGGAAGCAGGTGGGGGAAAAAATTAAAACCCAGCAGCGTAATGTTACAGCACTTCTGGTGAAAATGTCCACTACACCATGCTGGAAGCAGGTGGGGGGGAATTAAAACCCAGCAGCGTAATGTTACAGCACTTCTGGTGAAAATGTGGAATTAACTTAGGGTAGCTGTAGGACTAGGGTTTCCAGACCCCCACCAGGGAGCCCCCCGCTTTTTCTGGGTCCTTCCCCCAACTTGAACCCCAACTGGACCAAAGGCGATATGATGACATCACCCGGAAGTGATGACATCATGTCACCGACATCACACGGCAAAGCTCTAGTATTTGGCCAAAACTCTATGGTAATATCAGCTACAAACCATAGAGTTTTGCCCAAAAACTAAAGCGTCACCCCACCCCCCCAATGTCGGCCAAGTATCCTCCTGCCGACTGCCTGGCAGCCCTATCTAGGACTTGCCGGAAACTCCGTGGTAATCCAAAACATCTGGGCACTATGCATAATAGCAAGCTAGTTAGCACACTGAATGAGGATTAATGGGTACATTCTAAGATGCAAAGCGACATGTGGGCCACCATGCAACCTGAGTGAGTGGGAAATCCTGTCCCTTAGGAAAATGACATGACTGCATTGGCAGGTAAAAATCTGAAACACCCATTGCATATTTGAAGTGGAAAGATCTACAGAAATACTAGGGGTGGCTTGGTGCATCCCTCCAGGTGGCTTTATCAGGTGACAGGGAGAGCTGAATTCGGGTGGGGTGAACATAACATAAGAACATAAGAGATGCCAATGTTGGATCAAGCCAATGGCCCATCCGGTCCAACATTCTGTGTCACATAGTGGCCAGAAATACCAGGTGCCACCAGGAGGTCCACCAGTGGGGCCAGGACATTAGAAGCCCTCCCACTGTTGACCCCCCCCAGCACTAAGAAGACAGAGCATCCCTTGCCCCAGAGGCCCTATCTATAAAGGTAAAGGTTCCCTTGCTCGAAAGCCAGTCGAATCTGACTCTAGGGTTGCGGTGCTCATCTCCGTTTCAAAGCCAAAGAGCCAGCGCTGTCCGCAGACATTTCCGTGGTCATGTGGCCGGCATGACTAAACACCAAGGTGCACGGAACGCTGTTACCTTCCCACCGAAGTGGTCCCTATTTATCTACTTGCAATTTCTTGCTTTCGAACTGCTAGGTTGGCAGGAGCTGGAACTAGAGACAGGAGCTCACCCTGTCTTGCGGCACCCGGGTCTTGAACCGCTGAACTACTGACCTTCCACAGCCTGCAGTTCAGCGTCTTAACCACTTGAGCCACCGCAGCTCGGCCCTATCTATACCTTGTGGCTAATAGCCACTGATGGACCTCTACTCCATATGCTTATCTAAGAGAGAGCATAAGAGAACATAAGAGACGCCAATGTTGGATCAGGCCAGTGGCCCATCCGGCCCAACACTCTGTGTCACACAGTGGCCAGAAATACCAGGTGCCACCAAGAGGTCCACCAGTGGGGCCAGGACATTAGAAGCCCTCCCACTGTTGACCCCCCCCAAGCACCAAGAATACAGAGCATCCCTTGCCCCAGACTGAGATACACTCCCCACTGATGGACCTCTGATGGGTGGGGAGTGTACGTCTGGTCTAGAAGCCCAGATTATTGCGCAGATGTCCCCTACACAGTGCTGAGCACAGCTGATACCTGCAAGTCTGTCACCTGAAAGGGGGTGGGGGGTGGGGGATTGCACATCGTCATCATAAATCGATGTAGTTTCGCATACAAACAACAAGAGATTTGTCCCCAAAATACAAATTCACAGCCAGTGGTGCTAAAAGAAGCATTTACTAATTAGCCTGCAGGCAATGCCTGCTTTCTGCTAGGAAGTTATTAACGCAAGGTGATTTAACAGAACCCGACGTTCCTCTCGGAAGTGCTGCATCATCGGTTTCAGCATTAACATCCCGGGCTCGTTCTTTGTTGCGACTGGGTGGCAAGAGTCTGCCCCACTTTCATTTGCCCTTGCCCTTGAGCTTTTTCGTTAGCGCTGTCCAGAAGACCCCATAGGGCTTTCAAGGCAGGAGATGAGCAGAGGTGCTTTGCCATTGCCTCCCTCTGCATAGCGACCCTGGACTTCCTTGGTGGTCTCCCATCCAAGCACTGAACAGGGCTGACCCTGCTTAGCTTCCGAGACCTGATGAGATCGGGCTAGCCTCGCCTATCCAGGTCAGGGTCCCTTGAGCGTTAGAATTAGCTATTCCTCTTCTCCCCAAACATTCATTGAATATAAGAACCGGCTTGGTTATACTCAAGTCCACTCGTTTGGTCACAGAAGGTGAGTTACCTTCGCAGGTCTCAGTTTGGTGTAGTGGTTCGGAGCGTGGACTCTAATCTGGGAGAACCGGGTTTGATTCTGCACTCCTCCCTATGCAGCTGCTGGTGTGACCTTGGGTCAGCCACAAATTCATTCAGAGCTGTTGTCCCGCAAGCAGTCCTCGAGGGAGCTCTCTCAGCCCCACCGACCTCACAGGGTGTCTGTTGTGGGGAGGGGAAGGGAAAGGAGATTGTAAGCCGCTCTGAGACTCCTTCGAGTAGTGAAGGGTGGGGTATAAATCTAATCTCCTCCTCCTCCTCTTCCCCCTCCTCTCCCCCTCCTCCTCCTCTTCTTCTTTTTCTTTTTCTTCTTCTTCGTCTTCTTCTTCTTCTTCTTCTTCTCCTCCTCCTCCTTCACCTTCTCCTTCTTCTCTTTCTCTCCCACAAGTAGAAAGTATGCAGAACTGCCTACAGATTTTTCAATGCCATCACCCTAGAATAGAAACATTCCTGAGAATTAAGGCATTCCTGATAGGAAACCAGATACCCTTTTTAGGAAGCCAGAAACCCATCTGTTGAAAGGGGGGGGGGACACACACCACTATCCCTCAGGAACCGCTTTCCATGTGCTCAGCTGTTCGTGCATCAGCAGGGCTTCCTGCTCTTTAAAAACCTTCTTGCTTCCTGTTCTTCTCTCATTTGCTCGACGTTTCCCCTCTCAATGGCAGCCTTTCAGATATATCTAAACGACAACTGGGTCGTCCTACTTAACTTTGCCCACTTTTGTTTCCCTTTTACTCAAAAAAAAAAAGATCAGGGGCCATAGCAAGTCCAGCAGAACTGGTTTTCATAGCTTGCCAGGGTCATCATGGTATAAGCAGGGCTATTTTGGGGCAGGAACGCACAGGAACGGCGTTCCGGCTGGCTCCTAAGTTGGCCACGCCCAGCAGGAACTCATTAGCATAATAGGCCACACCCAACAGCAGACACATTAGGGGTGTGTGGCCTAACATGAAAAGACGTTCCTGCTACAAAAAAAAGCCCAGGGTTCTGACAACAAAGTAAACAGAATAAGTATCAAAAGGTGGGCGTGGCTGGATGACCACACTTCTGGTAACATGTGGGGTGTGGCCTAATATGCTAATGAGCTGTGCTGTCAGGGGTGTGGCCTAATAGGCTAATGGGTTTCTGCTGTTGGGTGTGGCCTATTATGCTAATGAGTTCCTGCTGGGCTTTTTCTACAAAAAAAGCCCTGGGAATAAGAATGGGGGGTGGTGGAAAGTGCCGTCAAGGTGCAGTTGACTTCTGGAGACCCTGTGGGGTGTTCAAGGCAAGAGACGTTCAGAGGTGCTTTGCCATGGCCTGTCTCTGCATCACAACCCTGGTACTTCTCCGAGGTCTCCCATCCAAGGACTCATCAGAGTCGATGCTCCTTCACTTCCGATGAGAATCAGGCCTGCAGCTACAGTAGGGCATTTGGGGGGGCCCGAGCTTCATTAAAAGCCCTGCCCCACAAATAGCCATGCCAGAAATCTTATGGGGGGGGGAGGTGTGGTGGGTTTTTTTGGTATTTTTAATATGTGTGTGTCTGTAGAAACTTATTTTTTTAATTTTTTAATAATTTTTGTTTATAAGTTGTATACAAAACAGTAAACACATACAAAAGTAAATATGCATTAGAGTCTGTCATTTCGTTCTTTCTCAAGCCATTCATACAGTCCTGACCACCTTCTCTCAAAAACGGTTTCATCTTTCCCCTGTAATAGTACATTCAGCTTATCAGTTTCTGCTACACTCATTAATTTGTGAATAAGTTCCTCTCTTTGAGGTATTTTATCTACTTTCCAGTATTTAGCCCACAGTATTCTTGCTGCCGTCAAAATGTAAATTGTCACATATAATTTGTTACTTTCGTATTCTTTTGGAGTCATATTTAACAAATAAATTTCGGGCTGAAGTGGCAAATCTATTTTTACTACCTCTGTTATCATTTTCTGAACTTTTTTCCAATAGCTTTGCACTTTAATACATCGCCACCACATATGAAAGACAGAGCCTACGTTGGTTTTACACTTCCAACAATTCCTTGAGCTGTTTGGGAAACATTGTGCAAGTTTGGTGTAGTGGTTAAGTGTGTGGACTCTAATCTGGGTGAACCGGGTTTGATTCCCCACTCCTCCACTTGCACCTGGCTGGATGACCTTGGGCTAGCCATAGTTCTGTCAGACCAGTCCTTGAAAAAGAGCAGTCTCTGTGAAGAGCTCTCTCAGCCCCACCTACCTCACCGTGAGGAGGGGAAGGGAAAGGAGTTTGTAAGTCGCTCTGAGACACCTTTGGGTAGTGAAGGACGGGGTATAAATCCAATGTCGTCGTCTTCTTCTTCTTCTTCTTCTTCTTCTTCTTCTTCTTCTTCT
>NW_015166474.1:38171-55002 GCF_001447785.1 Gekko japonicus | reverse complement strand
CCACACTTCTCCTCTGCAGTTTCCTGCCCGTGTGGCAGGGGCCTATGTTGGTTTTACACTTCCAACAATTCCTTGAGCAATTTGGGAAACATTGTGCAATCCTTTCCGGAGACCAATACCACCTATGGATTATTTTAAACACGTTTTGTCTATATGAGGTAGCTCTCATACTTTTCTCCAAATTTTAAACCAATCGTCCATTTCAAAACTATGACCTAAATCTTTCATCCATGATAACGTATTGGATCTAACCAAGTCGTCTGCCATAAAGTCTTCTAGTAAAAATTTATATACCTTCTGAATCATTTTATCATTTGATGATAGCCAAATTTTGTCCAGTTGATTTTTGTTATCATAAAAACCTATAGCTGCATCTTTATAGTATATAGATTTTAGCTGTATGTTCTCCCACCATGTTAATTTAACGTCGTGTTTTTCTAAAAGTATCTCTTCTGTTTTTAATTTATTTGTTTTATCCAACTTTATTAAATTCTGTAATAAGCGAAGGTTTAACAAAGGCTTCTAGAGGTGAAACCCACCTAGGTGTCTTAATGTAGAACTTTCCTTTTATCTTGTTCCAAGTAATATTTAATGCTCCTCTCAGTAAATGATTGTTAAAGTTAGAGTGGATCTTATCTTTCCCGTACCAAATGTAAGCGTGCCAGCCCATACTTAAATCGTGACCTTCAAGTGTCAGTCCTCTAATATTTTTCAATTCAGTCCCGTCTTTAATCCATCCTAGGCTGGCCACTTGATAATACAAGTTCCAATTGGGAAGACCACATCCTCCTCTTTCTTTTATATCTTGTAACATTTTGACTTTTATTCTGGGTTTTTTAGGGTGCCAAATAAATTTTCTATCTTATCCAGTTCTAGAAAAATTGAGGTCGTTTTAAGACTGGAATATTCTGAGCCAAAAACAAAAATCTCGGAAGAATATTCATTTTAATGGTAGCTATCCTTCCCATAAATGAAATATGTATATCCTTCCATTTAGTTAAATCTTTCTTTATTTCTTCCAAAAATCTAATGTAATTATCTTCTATTAAGCTACTATTTCTGTTAGACATAATAATGCCTAGATATTTAACTTTTTTTACAATTTCCATAGCTGTAATCTCTTGTATTTCTTTAATTATCTTCAACGTACAATTTTTCATTAGCAATTTAGTTTTTTAAGGTTGATTTTTAGACCAGCCGCTTGTCCGTATTCATCTATTACTTTTAATAAATGCGTAACCGACTGTATTGGATTTTCCAGAATAAATGAGAGGTCATCCGCAAATGCTAGTAGTCTATATTCTTGTCCATTTATTTTAAGACCTTGTATGCACTGATTCTGTCTCACTTGTTCGTTTAATGTTTCTAGCGCAAAGATGAATAACAACGGTGATAAAGGGCATCCCTGTCTTGTTCCTTTCTGTATTTCAATTTTCTGTGTTAGATCTCCATTCACCAGAATCTGAGCATGTTGTTCTTTATATATTGCTTTTATCATCGTCACAAAATTTATTCCGCTGTCACAAATATTCAACTTTTGTATTAAAAATTCCCAAGACAGGTTATCAAATGCTTTTTCTACGTCCAAAAACATTAAAGCCAGCTGGGTGATTCTCATAATATTCAAGCACATTAATAATCGTTCTAATATTATTTTTCATATACCTTTTAGGTAAAAATCCCGTTTGATCCTGATGGATAACTTGGATTAGTACTTTTTTGAGTCTGTTAGCTAAAATGTTAGCAAATGTCTTATAATCCACATTTAACAACGATATGGGTCTATAATTTTTTACCTGATTTTTCTCTGTATCAGGTTTAGGTATTAAAGTTATTATCAGTTGGTTCCATGTCTCTGGTATTGTGCCTAGTTTTCCTGTATTCTGCATAACTTCTTTTAATGGGAGTATAATCTGGTCTTCAAATACCTTGTAGAACTCTATAGGTAGGCCATCCAGTCCTGGTGCTTTCTTGGTTTTCTTTTTTTTTATTACTTCCACCAATTCACAAATAGTAATTGGCTCATTCAAAATATGTTTCTGACTGTTATCGAGTTTTACATTATTTTTCTCTAATAGATAATTCTTAATTAAATCCGGATTTTCATTCCTTTGCTTGTAATGTTTTTGGTATTTTTCCACAATATTTTTTAGGTCTTGATTTGAATATTTTTCTTCCTCTTTTTCAGAATTTTCAAGAATTTTAAAGAATTCTTGAATTTCCACTTTAGTTTTTTCCACAAATTTAATATCCTTAAATAATTGTGTATTTAGCATCTATCTACTTTTTCTTCTAATCTCTTTAAATGAAAACAATATCGGATTATGATCGGCAAAGGTTTTTGGGTAGAATTTCGGCCTCTACTAAGTCCCCCAATAAGTTAAGGCTTATCCAAGCAATATCTATACGGGACCATGAATTATGCCTGTTTGAATAGAAGGTAAAATCTTGTTTCTCTATATTCCTAAATCTCCAAGCGTCCAATAAATTATATTCCTCCACCATTTGCAAGAACATTTTTGGCAGTTTCAATCCTGTTGTTCTTTTACTCCCTTGTTTTTTCCTATCCACCATAGGATCAAACACAGCATTGAAATCACCGATAATACATATGTTTTTATAAACTTTTAATGCCAATACTTTTTTTAGTTCTTTAAAAAAGTTTTCTTGACTTTGATTCGGTGCGTAGATATTAATAATAAGTACTTCTATTCCTTGTCTTACAATTGTGATGGCTACCATTCTCCCTTCTTCCGAGGAATAAATTAATTCAGGATTTAGATAGTTTTTCACATAAATTAGTACTCTGTTTTTCATTGGTCGCTATAAAGGATTGACCTAACTTAGGGTTAAACAAATACTTAGTATCTTCTTTCTTAATATGGGTTTCTTGGAAACATGTTATATCTGCTTCTAATTTTAAAGCCTGATGAAAAAAATTTCTTCTTTTATTTGGACTGTTTAATCCGTTTACATCAATAGAAAGAATTTTGGACTTTTTAATGGGCTCCATTTTTGTGTTTATCCTCATTAACTTTACCAATGTAGAAACTTATTTTTGAGGAGAGACCCCAGCAGGCAGCAGCACCATGGCTTGCCCTCCGGCTTCCCTCTCCCTTCCGGTGTGGAATTGTAGGGAGAATTGTAGGTCATGGGACCTGGGAAGAAGAAGCTCAGAAGTCATTTCAAAGCCTTTTGAGTGCCCTTCCACCGGGCAAGAAAGCTTAGAAGAACCTTCAACACATCTCCGACAATCCCCCTTTCTGCTAGCCCAGTCCTGCTGTAGACCACCTCGGTCATGGTGAGTCTTTCAAAAGCATTCCCATGAGCCTTTGGGAAACATGCAAATTAGGCTCATTTAAATGCCCTCTGAGCTGTTTTCCCCCCTAGGAACTGATGTGTTTGTTGTGCTGTCCCTTGAAAGGAAGGGTTAGAAACAGTCTTTAAAGACAGGCATTCAAATAAATTTAATTGACTGTAACTTAACTGCCCCCTTAAAAATTTAAATACCCCCCACCCTGGGAAAAAAACTTGGCAAGAGGTCTGGATGAGATCTGGCTCGCCTGGGCTCTCCATGTCAGGGCAATTCAACTTGACACAACTGGAATTAGTTTAAAACTTAGTGAAGACAAAAATACAAGTTTACGGGCAGAGAATCTCTGCCTATTTATTTAATTATGATATTTATGACTTGCCTTTCCCTGTTGGCTTGAAGTGGCATTATAATCTCAATATTAAAAGTGCACAGTCAAAGCCAAGGCTGGCATCCGTGTACACTCAGGGAGGTCAGCTGCCGGGGCCCAGGGTTTCTGGCAGGGCCCGTGGCTGCCCTCCTGCCCACTTACATACTGGCAGCACACCACTCATGCTCTATGCTGCACAGACTGCCCGGTGCCACTGGGGAACGGGCTGCAGGCAGCTGTGAGCGTGGAGAGTGGGCTGGCCCATAGCTAATATGGGGCCCACGGGGCCCAGCCCCCTAGTGTCCCTTCTGGGCCCCCTCCCTCCCGGACTGCCCCTAAGGTGCTCCAGCTTACCACCTGCACTATGCTTTCATTTAATTAGCTGGCAGGCCCCCTCCCCCAAAATTCCCTAGCTACGGGGCTGAGAGTGGGAGTGCTCGTGAGCAGAGATGGGAAGGACACACAAGCAGGTAGGAGTGCATGTGGGTGAGAGGGCACGAGTGCCCAGTGGAAGGCAGAGGAGAGGAGGGGGGCCCTCGGGACTGTCTGCCCCGGGGGGGGTGTCCCAAAATCCGGAACTGGCCCTGACAAAAGTCTTTTCACACACTCCATTCTCATGTCCCCTGTGCATTTCTTTGCAGTTCTCGCTGGCTTCTTAGTCCAAGCTGCTGCGATTCCTTGGGTTGCTGAGCAGTTCCCCCTCTAAGCTGTGGAGTCTCGTGAGCAAAAATTCTGCTTTGTGAGCGACTGGCATGAAGGTTGCGAGCGAGCGATTTGGCTACTGCATCAATTAGTTTGCTCTGGAGCCATCCTTCCTGAGCTAATACAAAAAAAAAATGTATGAGCCGGAGGCTAAAAAACTGAGCTAGCTCACACTGACTCAGCTTAGTGGGAACCCTGGTGCTGAGCATGGGGGGGGGACCAGTGTCCCACCAGGGTTCATCAATTAGCATTTCTCTGTTTTAGATTACCCGGTGCATTTACATTTCATGTCCTCCTGTGTGCATGGGCCCTTGAAATATATCTAAATACTAAGTGAAATGTCCAACAAATATGGGAATGTGTATGGAAATATAATGATAAATCTCAATTGCAACTGAGTGGGTGGGCAGGTACAGATTGATTCTCATCTCTCTATGCCTTCTTTGGTTCTTGAGTGGGCTCATTAAGTATGGCATTCTTTGCCCTTGGTTGCTAGACATGCAAATAGGGCTGAGAAGGGAGCGGGGATTAGCATAATAGCAGTTGCTGATGTCACACAGACACTGACAGCTTGCTATAGCAGTGATCTTCTCATATGCAAATAGGTCAAGACGTGTAGCCCTGTTTGTCTGTCTGTAGCAGTAGAAAGAGCGAGAGTCCAGCAGCACCTTAAAGAGGAACCAAATTTGTGGCTGGGCGATGGTCTCACATTCCACCTTTATCTGAAGAAGTGAGCAATGATTCGAAGAAGAGGAGGAGGAGGAGGAGGAGATTGGATTTATGCCCCACCCTTCACTTGGAGTCTCAGAGCACTTTACAAACTCCTTTCCCTTCCCCTCCCCACAACAGACACCCTGTGAAATAGGTGGGGCTGAGAGAGCTTTGACAGAAACTGCTCTTTTTCAAGAACAGCTCTTATCAGAACTACGGCTTACCCAAGGTCATCCAGCCAGGTGCAAGTGGAGGAGTGGGGAATCAAACCCGGTTCTCCCAGATTAGAGTCTGCGCGCTTAACCACTACACCAAACTGGCTCGTCCCCTGCCACAAATTGTTAATTTTGAAGGTGCTACTGGACTCTTTCTCTTTGCTGCTGCGACAGACAGACTAACACAGCTACCCATCTTGCTCTGTCTCCGTGGAAGGCCCCACATTTAGCCATACAGAATGGAAATCCATCAACCTTGGGAAGAGACCTGCACAGGCACAGACAGACATTACCATATGCAGTTGCTATTGGGAAAGGACATTTGGGTGACTCTCTCCCTGCTGAAGGTTTCAGGGTCCTCAAGCAGAACCTACTACCTCCCCCCCCCCCCATTTAGGTTTTCAAGTAGTACCTCCCACACCCACATAGGTTTGGGTCCGGAGGGGAAGACCAGCTGACCGATTCACAGATGTAGAGGGATGTTACTGTGCAAAATAACAAACGACCACTTAAGACAGCCACCCAATGCTTGTTGAATTGAAAACCTCCCCGTTTCTTTTGTCCCGTGTGGGTCATCTACGTAAGATTTATTCACGTGTCGTTCCAGAATGAGCTGGACCTCCACGTTATTATAGAAAGGGGTGAAGGTTTTACAGTTCAGGCGTTTGCAAGAAATGAGCTGTTGTGGATTTTCCAGGTTGTATGGCCGTGGTCTTGGCATTGTAGGACCTGATGTTTCGCCAGCAGCCGCTGGCGAAACGTCAGGTCCTACAATGCCAAGACCACGGCCATACAACCCGGAAAATCTACAACAGCTAACGAACTCCAGCCGTGAAAGCCTTCGACAACGTATTTGCTAGAAAGCTTTCCTGCGGGTTCTTTGTCAACAGTTGTCAGCCTTTGCAGGACTCTGCGTCCTGATCCTCGGAATACACACCTAATGTGGTGCAAATCTGAGCACGTGTGGTGCATTCTGAGGTTTCAGGTATGTTGCCAACCTCCAGGCGGGGCCTGGGGATCTCCCAGAATTGAGCCGATCTCTGGACTACAGAGGAGGAAACTGCTGCTTTGGAGGGTGGTCTGAACAGCATCATATCCTGCCGAGGTCCCACCCCAAACCCTGCTCTCTCCAGGATCTACACCTCCAGGAATGTCCATATCTGGAGATGGCAGCCTTAGAGGTTTTAACTTAACAGGACCAGGTTGTTTTGTTAGTCCTGTAGGAAGACGGTCCCATTCCAAAGATCCAGCAGATCAAAGTTCTCTGCGCAACTCAAAAGCTAGCTACCTTATCCTACTGATTCGGTGGGTTTCAAACAGTGGGATTCAGAACTTCAGTAGCATCTCAGCTTCCTTTTGGGAATTCCTGAGCCCCATTTCATTTTTAGGGCCGCGGTGGTTCGGAGGTTAAGACGCTGAGCTGCAGACTGGAAGGTCTGTAGTTCGGCAGTTCAAGACCCTAGTGCCACGTGACGGAGTGAGCTCCCGTCTCTGGCCCCAGCTCCTGACAACCTGGCAGTTCAAAAGCAAGGAATTGCAAGTAGATAAATAGGTACCGCTTTGGTGGGAAAGTAACAGCGTTCCGTGTGCCTCGGCGTTTAGTCATGCCGACCACATGACCTTGGAAATGTCTTAGGACAGTGCTGGCTCTTCGGCTTGGCGACGGAGATGAGCACTGCCCCCTACAGTCGGATTTGACTAGCTTTCGAGCAAGGGAAACCTTTACCTTTATCTTATTTCATTTTTAGTTTTGTCCCCATGCAAATCAAACCTATGTTAGATCCAGACAAAAATTTCCAATGGCAGAATGGAACTTCCCTGCCTCCCCTTCCTCCTGCAGCTCATTGACTTCCCCAAAAGGCTGCTTCTGGGGGATAGGACATCCCAAGCAATGACAGGAGGGGGATCCGCAGGGGGATGGGGGATCCTTGGAAATTGCCAATCTAGACTGGATAAAGGTAAAGGTTCCCTTGCTCGAAAGCCAGTCGAGTCCGACTCCAGGGTTGCGGTGCTCATCTCCGTTTCAAAGCCGAAGAGCCAGCGCTGTCCGAAGACGTTTCCGTGGTCATGTGGCCGGCGTAACTAAACACCAAGGCGCACGGAACGCTGTGACCTTCCCACCGAAGTGGTACCTATTTATCTACTTGCAATTTCTTGCTTTCGAGCTGCTAGGTTGGCAGGAGCTGGAACTAGAGACGGGAGCTCACTCCGTCATGCGGCAACTCAGTCGAACTGCTGAACTACTGACCTTCCACAGCCTGCAGTTCAGCGTCTTAACCACTTGAGCCACCGCAGCTCCCTTAGACTGGATGCAACCCTTTATTTTTTACACCATTTCCAGTTTTTTTCACATCAAATATCTTCCATTAAATGTCTCCATTTTTCACCAGTATAATTGCATCAATTGCATACTGATGGGATTTAATGCACCCATGGCATAAGGTAACATTTGAATCCTGGAAAAGCAAGAAAACCAACTGGAAGCATCGACAAATAAAAATGTGCAAAATGAAAAGGTTCCAGTGATGATGACACGTGGAAAGAAAAATGAATGAAAAAGATCACTGGGAATCTAGAGTGACGTTAATCATGGGGCGGGGGGAGATTAGCTTTCTTTGTCATTCAATGGTCATTCAGAATTCTAGCTGCAATGCCTGAGGGTGCATTCAGACAACCATTTTCTCCCTAATAGAGTTTGATTTCTGCTGTGGGAATGAGGGGGATTTGGGTTATCTGAAGGTTAGTCCCCCGCCCCCCGCCGGGCTCTTTTTGTAGCAGGAACTCCTTTGCATATTAGGCCACACACCCCTAATGTAGCCAAATCTCCAAGAGCTTACAGAGCTCTTCTTACAGGAGCTACTGTAAGCTCTTGGAGGATTGGCTACATTAGGGGTGTGTGGCCTAATATGCAAATGAGTACCTGGTACAAAAAGAGCCCCCACTGGTGGTGAGACGAGCTAGATTTTCTTTTTTGCTGGCTGAATTCATTAGTCAATCATGCCTTAGATGCTTGTCAGACAACCTAGCATTGCTTGACTACGGCGGCGCTCAACATGCGTGGGTGGGGGGGAAACTAGGGCCCAAATAACTGTTTCGTGGCAGTGAGAATGAAAGGCGAACACATGGGAGCCGCGGGGTTACTTTGCGTACAAGCAACCCTGTTGACATCGTTGTTCCAATGCACTTCCCACTTTTCGCACATTTGCGAACGAGGATTCGGTCGCACAGCGCACCGTGATGGAGCGGCCACTTTGCCATAAACGCGTGACCCACGTTCCTTCGGTACTCGCATTCTCACTGCCGAGAAAGGTCACTGCCCCCGAACGGGGCAGAATCCCCCCTTGACTGTGCTGTTATCTCTGTGTGTTTTTCCTCGTTTTGACCAGTAATTTCAAATTCCATTCGATCTGCACAGATTTCAGTAATTTGCCTGATAGCAACACTTTTCGGTTTTGACCACGTGGCCGCTATGAAATCTCTCAGGACGCTGAGAGCCCTGAGGCCCCTCCGAGCCTTATCCCGATTTGAGAGCATAAGGGTAAGGGTTGTCTTTCAGTGTCTATGGAGTGTGGCTTGCCCCTGAAGTAACGAAACCCTCTCTCTTTTTCTTGCAGCATATATGCCCTCAAGCCTTTCCTTATGGTGGCACATGGTGGTCTCCGTGGCTAGCCGTCATCGGTCCAGTTAGCCTTTCTTCGTAGTCCTTCAGAATGGACCCGCACAAACTGTGATTCGCCAAGCCAAGCAAAGCTCACCAGCTATGTATTGCTTCAGAGGATAGCCATGTTGGTCTGCAGTAGAACATCTTGGGTTCGAGTCCAGTCGCACCTCGGAGACCAATGGGATTTTCAGGGTAGAAGCTTTTGAGAGTCAAAGGTCCCTTCCGGTATTGGACAAAGGGAGCTTTGACTCTTGAAAACTTCTGTCCCGAGAATTTTGTTGGTCTCTACGGTGCTACCGGACTCGAGTTCAGCTGCTCTTAAACTTACTGGGGTGTGCAAAAACAGGATGTATGTGTGTGTGTGACAAGCACCTGGCAGGTCTCAATACATGGCTAGTTATCTGTGTCTGGCTTGGTGGGCCACCAGTTGTGCAGGCCCATTTCAGAAGGACGACCATAGTAAACATATCCAATGACAGTGTGTCTGCGAGGGGAACAGGATATTGTGGAAATACATTTTGAGTGACAATTTAGTTGGCATTGGCAACGCTCTAAAAAAAGGGTCATAATAAACGGTTGGATCTTGCAAAACCTACGAGCGATCCATCTCGAGAGCACAAAATTACAGTGTTCGCATAATTTAATAAGGGGAGAAGCACCCACGTCTCTGCTGCTTCTGTTCAGTTGCAAAAAGAGAGAGAAAGAGAGAGAGAAAAACCCTAAGTCATTAACAGACAGACTTTTCTTTTCCTTTACTGCCTGTCAGAGCCTTTTGATGCCTGTCAGAGCGCCATGTGGTCACCTTGAGGAAAGAAGACAACAGAACATGGTGAAGATACCAGCCAGGGAGCGCGCATTGGTTAATGATTTCTACATCTCGTGGCGCCATCTTGAATATGGAAATCAATGGTTCTATGTCCCAAACTGTTTCTGGGGAAAAGATTTTTATATGCCTGCATGCTGAATTAATAATATCACTTCCTCCCACCATTTAGGTTCTTCCTTCATCTATTCATTAACCAGATTTCTCTTTCCAGGCAAGAAAGCCAGAGAAGAAAAGCCCACTGGTTGGATTTGTGCTAATAGTTTGGACTTCTCCTCTTTTGTGTCTCCATTCAGGTGTCATTAGTAAGCCTCATAGCTAGTACACTTGGATACTCGGAAATGGGTCCCATTAAATCCCTTAGGACCCTCAGAGCTCTGAGACCCTTAAGAGCACTGTCACGATTTGAAGGGATGAGGGTAAGATTCAATTTGAAAAACCCCCACAAGACCCATCATCAAAGCCCACCTGTCTATGAACAGCATGTGATGAAGGCCATTGTTTGTTTGTTTGTTTGTTCGTTCATTCATTCATCTGTTATAATTTTGTCGTCATTGTCATTTTCATCCCAGGCTGCAAGTGAAACAGTTGACAATGTTGAGTGTTGCAAAAGCAAGATATCCTCACCCTCCTCCTCTCCCCAACAAAAATTGTCTTCGTTTTAGCATGGACTGACGCCCATGGACTGACTCCCTGGTGGAATTTGTTCAAAGCTACTCCCGCTGCATGCCTTGTCTTGCAGCGGTTTTCAAGCTGATTTCAGGTGGAGGTGACATCTGTCAGACAATTGTCCCTCGTTTACGAAGTGCATCAAGAGAAATCTGCCAAGCTCCCTGGCTTCAAATAGGGCCGCAATCCGAGATGAAGGGAACAAGGCCGTTTTGGGATGGGGGGGAGAGGCGCCTTCACACCCGGGCCAGCCGCAAAAGTCTCGTTCTGTGTAGCAGAACTGGAGCTTCCCTTTTCCTGCCCTGTTCTTCTTCTTCATTAGTGTTTTCATGACAGAAGTCGTAAGTCGTGAAACATCACATGCTAAAAAGGAAGCCTATGTTTGCTACCTGAGTTACAGTGGGATTGTACTACAGCCACCCAGAATTTAGCCACACACAAAGTTACCTGTTTGTCTTCATCTCTTAGTAACGAAGAAGACTTAGCTTCTAGAGAGATAGAGTCCTTCTTTAAGCAAGGGGGGAAAACCAATCCAGTGCTCCAATCTGAAAATTCGGGGGCAATCCGAAAGAATATGATCCGTTCAGTAAATTCAGTTAATACCACAAACAGAGGATGTTCCGTGTGTGTAGTGTAGCCAGGAGATCCTACAATTGTCTGGCAGCCAGTTCTAGCTCTAGCTCACCATTTAGTGGTGCATAACGCAAAGATGGCTGCCAGATGATCGCTAGATCTCCTGGCTATTCTACACACAAGGTTATACAATAATTACTACCGTAATTATTAGTTAGTACCACATCTGTAGAATCAGTTAGAGTGTGGAATACCATCAAGCCTTCTTAACAACATCGTCAATGACAATATGGCCTGTTCCTTTGTAATTAGTTAACAATAAACCCTTTTAATATGTTTAGTGTATACACATTCAGTTCTGGTTACAACACGCCTTATACCGAATCGGACCATCAGTCCATCCGGATCCGTATTGGCTGCTCAGACTGGCGGCAGCTTTCCAGGGTCTCAGGCAGAAGTCATTCACGTCACCTACTAGGGTTGCCAAGTCCATCTTCCACCCCCAGCGGGGGACTTAGGGGGCGTTCCTGGAGGGAGTGGGGCATCCCCAACGTGATGATGTCACGTTGGGGATGTCTGCCGCCCCACCCACCCGCCTGTGCGCTGGATCTCCAGAAACGGCAGTTCCCTGCACTTAAAGTAGCCAGCAGCCGGCGTTTCCCCTTTAAGAGCAGCTGCGTTTCCCTTTTAAGAACGAAGCTGGCATTTCCCTGCAAGCTTGCGGAGTTCGCGCTTGGGATGAAACACGGGTTGCACACACTTAAAGGGAGAGAGATGGGTGGCTGTGGGTACTGGGGGTGGGGCTTCCCCCGCCGGCCATCTGGCCGGTGGCGGGTAGAACCCCCCCAAAACGGGGGACCCCTGGCAAACCGGGGGGGTTGGCAACCCTATCACCTACAGCCTGTTCCTTTTCAACCGGAGATGCCAGGGATTGAACCTGGGACTGTCTGTGTGCAAAGCAGATGCTCTGCCACTCAGCCACCCCTTCTCAGTGTCCACATGCACTCGGTGGCTTGGATCCTCAGCGGTGCAAGCCAAGTCATGCCTCAACAGGGCAACTTTCCCCACATCAGCTTTCTGTGACTCTTGAAACTGTGCAACTGAGGGGCCAGTGAATTTCCTGGGACAGTCTGAGGAGAGAAAGGGGGAGTGCGCAGTCAGAACTGGCAAAAACAGCCCTCACCTCCTTTGCAAAGGGAAATGCCATTCTGTCAGAATTGCTGCTGTAGCAGTGATGAAATGGCACTTTAGGAACCCCGTCCTAAGGGTCCTGGCCCCTGGGAACATTCACACAAGACACCATATGGGTGTCGTCAGGGGTCATTTCCTGCAGGAGCGCACAGGAGCGGAGCTCCGGCAGTAAAGAGCCCAGGGGGTGGGCACATGCAACAAGCCCCACCCCCTGTTCCCAGCAGCCCTCAGTCAGAGCAAGAAGCAGCCAGGTAAGTTGCAGAGCTCCCCCCGGCCCCCCGGTCCAAAACAATCCAGTGGCACCTTTAAGACCAAGTATTTATTCAGGTACAAGCTCTCCCTCCTCTGCGAGATCTGCACATTCCCCCCCCCCCAATAGCTAGCAATCCAAAACAGTCCAGTGGAGCCTGAGCGGTGGGTGTTGCCTTCTGACACACTTCTGGTGATGTCAGGGGGTGTGGCATATGCAAATAAGTTATGCTAATGAGCTCCTGCACCTCTTTTTCTACAAAATGACCCCTGGTGTCATGCATAAATGTACAGATGTACAACTTGGTGGGTGAAAATCCCCGTATAAAGATAAGATGTTGTTTAGATTCAGGTGATTTTGAACCCATGTGAAAAATGATGTATATGCCTTGGGTTACTTTTTCGTGGTCTCCGTGTATCACGAATGATTGGCTTCGATTCTGAAAGTTCGGCACTGGAATTTAGGCCAAAAGTCCTCTCCCTCTCTGAGAGGCGGATTAGACCGCACATGCTCGAAGGGAAGAAGTCCTGCTGTGCTACTAAATTCCTTCCAAATTTAAAGGTGCACTATGTGATGTTCTCTTGTGTAGATCAGAACTTGCGTACTCCCTCACTTTCCTGCTCTCAGGTTCATACAATGTAGGTGCAGATGTTCAAAACAACATCCGTTTATTAAGCAGGAGATACAGGGATGGGGGTATCTGGTTTTAGAACATCTGTTTTAGAACAATATCTGTTTTGGGAAAGATGGGAGGGTCAAAAGAACAGGTGGCCACTGGAAGACCAGTAGTTACACATCAGCAACCTGTTCGTGTCACGGCAGAAATCTTGCCTTATTGTATCCTCACACCAAATTTGTGAGGTAAAGGAGGTTGAGAACTTGCCACAAGCAAAGGCGATCTGCTGAGTATCATTTGGAATCTGGTTCCGCCTGTTCCAGACTCCGCCTGCAGTGTTCTTAGCTTCAGTTATTCTGTCAGATTGGCACCCTGCTCTTCACAGAAAACGAAACAAAGGGGTAAATCAAGAATTACACAGATATAAATGCCTACCAATCATTAATACAGCAGGCTAAAATCATCCAGACATTTGCAAGACCCAGTTTAAAAATACAGATTGTGAAATCCTAGTGCTTATTTAACCAGCTTAATGGATGCAGGGCCAAACGAGACATTACTTTTTTGGCGAGTTGTATCTGGGTTTCGGTGACCCGACTGATGTTCCCTGCAGTTACACAGAAGCTACAGGGATTATCGATTTAAAGATCAGAGGGAGTGCTTTTCTGCTTGGAACTGTGGCATGGGTGGGGGGGAGACTTCTACCTCCTCCCCAGACCATTTTTAGAAGCTGAAACAGCCCCCAGCAGGGAGTTACTTACATAACTTTGGAACAGCTCCCTCTGATCTTCAAAATGACATTCACTGTAGCTACTGTATGATTGCAGGGAAGATGAGTTCAGTTGGAGAAACCCAGATACAACCCGCCCAATAACACCTAATTTGGCCCCCAGAATAAAATAATTCAACTTGAGTCTGCAAAGTCTGAGCCTTTGGGAGCCTCTGTTTTGAACAGAGGATCCAGGGGTTTTCTTGTTTGTTTCCTATCTTTCCGGGGGCTTCTCAATGCTTGTCCCCAGAATGGCCCTTGAATATGATTCAGGGTTCAGAGTTGGCTGCAGATTCACACATTCCCTTTCCCCGGTCCCTCCCCTCTCTTGCATAAATCCCCCCCCCAACCTTTGCATACAATCTGTACACTGGCTCTAAGGGCCTAGCTAGGCAGATGCTCCAAAAAGCTATGATGGATCTTCTTGGTGTGCAGGGGTCCACATGGGGGAGGGAAGGAGAGGACAACCCTGCATAGTTTCACTAATCAGAACCGACTCCCCTCCCCCTTGTCCCCACCATGCCATTATTAGCCTTGCAGGGGGGGGGATTGTCATATTTTCTTCTTTCTGGGATAATAACCAGGACTGCCAAGCAAGGCTCCCTCTAAGCTGTGGAGTCCTGTGAGCAAAAATTCTACTTGGTGAGCTACCGGCATTAAAGTTGTGAGGGAGCGATTGGGCTACTGCATACCTTACTTTGCTCTGGAGCCATCCCTTCCTGAGTGAAAACAATGTGTGAGCTGGAGACTAAAAAACTGTGAGCTAGCTCACACGAACTCAGCTTAGAGGGAACACTGCTGCCAAGCCCCCGGTCATTGCAGGGGATCCCCCACCTCAAGTTCCTTTTGCCCACCACTGCTTAGAGAGGTGGCAGGGGGTAAATTAATTTTAAAAATATATATCAACACTCACTGGCGTTGCAAGCATGGTGCCATCACTTCCAGGTACAAAATGGAAGTGACCAAAGGTAGTCTCTGGCTATTCCTAGAGCTACCCGCTGTCCAGGGCTCTTTTTGTAGAAAAAGCCCAGCAGGAACTCATTAGCATATTGGGCCACACCCCTGACAGCACAGCTCATTAGCACATTAGACCGCACCCCCATGTTACCAGAAGTGTTGTCATCCAGCCACACCCACCTTTTGCTTCTTATTCTGTTTACCTTGTTTGTTGTCAAAACCCAGGGCCTTTTTTGTAGCAGGGACTCCTTTGCATGTTAGGCCACACACCCCTAATGTAGCCAATCCTAATGAGTTCCTGCTGTTGGGTGTGGCCTATTATGCTAATTAGTTCCTGCTGGGTGTGGCCAACTCAGGAGCCAGCCGGAACTCCGTTCCTGTGCGTTCCTGCCCCAAAATAGCCCTGCCGTTGTCACTTCTGCATAGTACTCAGAAGTGACGTCATTGTACTTGTCCTAGTGCCACCCTAACACCATGCCCCCACCCCCTCCACTCCCACTGGTTGCCATGTTTGGCAAGCTTGGCTTGACAACCCGAGTAATAATAGGGCGAGGGCGAATTCCAGTTGAGGAAACAATGTGGGAGTAGAAGTGTTAACCGCCTCCTCTTCCCTACCCAGCCCTGACCCAAATCTGGCCTCCACATCTGTTATTATTTTTAAAAAAGATATGCTAGAAGGATCCTTCCATGACTCTTCCAGCATTTGCGTCTAGTTAGCACCTAGAGTCAATCTTTTCCTCCTCCTCCTCTGGAAGTCTGCATGTGCTTCAGTTGTGTTGAAAAGAAAGGACTGAATGCAGCCTTTTCTTGTTGATCGTTCCCACGCAAGGCATGCGAGGGTTAGCCGGGGTGCGGGTCGTGTCCTGTCGTTCCTCGTGTCTGCTCCCTCCCCTTCCATTTCATCGCACGTGTTACTCGTCTTTGCACAGTCGACCTATGCGTGTTTGGAAAGTTTGCATGCAAATATCTGGTGCCATCAGCTGGACCGGCTTCTTGGTGAGCGGTGCCCTTTGCTTGGGATGTTCCCTGGCCAGGGCAAGAAGTCCGTGTGAGCAGAACACACACAAAGGTGTTGAGCATCCCGCCTAGAATTGGGGGCCTGGCAGTGGGGAAATGGCACTTGACGGTCTTCTATTTCCTGCCAGTCTTGCATGTCTGGGTTTGCGGTATTTCAGGCCTCCCCGTTTTCGAGCGTTCTAGTGTGTCAATAAAAGGTGGGGCAATTTGCACACGGTTCAAACTTGCAAGCAAAGGTGCCGTTCTCCCCATGCGGCCCATGCTGTCAGTTGCAAAAAAATGGGGGGAGGGAATAAGCATTTGCAGTAAGCAAATATGGGGGGTTTTCCTTCAAACCCCCCCACACACATACTTGCAAATGTGACAAATTATCCTTCCTAGCGGATGTTTTGTAACAATCATGCAAGTGTTTAGAAAATAGTCTGCTATCAAGGCCACGGCATGCTCTGCTATTCGGCAGCTTTGCATCTGGAGACAGATACATGAACATGCCAGTTTGCAACCTCACCTGTTTGTGAACATGGCACGACTCTATATCCAGGCTGAGACAGTTCTTCCATCTTTTGCCTACTTGTGCCATATTTGCATATGTTATTTTCTGCTCGGTCACTGCCTATTTGGACTCAGAGAGTGTTTGCAAAATCAAATGTTTTCTTTCCAGACAAAACATAGGACTAGAATCGTTCTTAGTGGTAAACATGCAACTTAGGTTAGCGGGGGCTTGTTTTGAGTTTTTAAAAATCTTAAAGTGTTTATTATCTTGCTTTTTTTCTAGACTGAATGAAGGACAGGTTAGTGAGGATTAATGGAAAGTCCGTGTACATCATACGGGCTTGGGGACAACTAATTTTAGCAGGATCGAGGTGATGTGTCCTGCAGGGCAGAGATGCTAACGGTGTACAGTACAGTGGGGCAAACAGGGTTTTCATGGGGCCAGGTCTGGAGAATGTGAGGGAACAGAGCGATTCACACTTGCATTGCCAGTTGCCTGCCC
>NW_015166474.1:37000-38157 GCF_001447785.1 Gekko japonicus | reverse complement strand
TGCACTACATTGTCCACACCAGTGTTCCCTCTAAGCTGAGTCAGTGTGAGCCAGCTCACAGTTTTGTAGCCTCCAGCTCACAGACTTTTGTCTCAGCTTAGGAAGGATGGCTCCAGAGCAAACTAATTTATGCAGCAGCCACATTGCTCGCTCACCACTTTAATGCCAGTAGCTCACAAAGTAGAATTTCTGCTCACAAGACTCCACAGCTTAGAGGGAGCATTGGTCCACACTCACTCGGACAAGCAGCAGGAGAAAAAAAGGGGAGGGCACAATGTTGCGGATGCTGAAAAGTCACTTCTAGGTGACTGTTGACAATGCTCTAGGAATTCCTCCAGTCTTTATTATCTTTATCATAGAGTCTGGGGCAATTCCTAGAGGATGCTGTGACATGGATTCCGGGTGTGATGTGACAGCATCAGTGAAGTTCCCCTTTCCCAGACTCCCCCCCCCCCGCAAGCTCCCAGGGTTCACACAGTGGCTGACCCAAAAATACCACTGCACTGGGGCACACACCGACTGCCCTATATTCAGTATACAGGGTGGAGAGCAGTGTTTCTTCTAAGCTGAGTTAGTGTGAGCTGGCTCACAGTTTTTTAGCCTCCGGCTCACACATTTTTGTCTTTGCTCAGAAAGGATGGCTCCAGATGGCTCCAGAGCAAACTAATTTATGCAGCAGCCAAATTGCTCACTCACAACTTTAATGCCAGGAGTTCACAAAGCAGAATTTTGGCTCACGAGACTCCGCAGCTTAGAGGGAGCATTGGTGGAGAGTCCCGTGCACGTCTGTATGTGTATGGGCCTGACTGCTGCACGGATGGAAAATTCACCAAATTGTTAAGTCAGAGAAGGCCTTTCAAAAAGGTTTCTCTGTATTTTGTAAAAGTCTGTCCAGATGGGCTTTAGCAGGCCCTTAGAATACCAAGACCCAGGGGTCATTTCCTGCAGGAGCGCACAGGAGCGGAGCTCCAGCAGTAAAGAGCCAAGGGAGTGGGCACATGCAATAAGCCACACCCCCTGCTCCCAGCAGCCCTCAGTCAGAGCAAGAAGCAGCCAGGTAAGTTGCAGAGCCCCCAGGCCCAAAACAGTCCAGTGGCACCTTTAAGACCAAGTTTTATTCAGGTACAAGCTCTCACTCCTCTGCGAGGACAGATCTG
>NW_015166474.1:34951-36956 GCF_001447785.1 Gekko japonicus | reverse complement strand
AAGGGCATTGAGATACCCATATTTGCATATGGGGTTTTTTTGGATTTCAACAGGCAAGGACAAGCTTATGAGTGAAAGCAGGTCTTTATTTACTGTCCAATAACAGACTAATTGGAGCTGCGGTGGCTCAAGTGGTTAAGACGCTGAACTGCAGGCTGTGGAAGGTCGGTAGTTCAGCAGTTCGAGACCCAGGTGCCGCATGATGGAGTGAGCTCCCATCTCTAGTTCCAGCTCCTGCCAAACTAGCAGTTCGAAAGCGAGAAATTGCAAGTAGATAAATAGGTACCACTTCGGTGGGAAGATAACAGCGTTCCGTGCGCCTTGGTGTTTAGTCATGCCGGCCACATGACCACGGAAACGTCTTCGGACAGCGCTGGCTTCTTCGGCTTTGAAGCGGAGATGAGCACCGCAACCCTAGAGTCGGATTCGACTGGCTTTCGAGCAAGGGAGACCTTTACCTTTACCTAACAGACTAATTCAAGAATAACAAAAATGATAATCCCGCAAACAATCCTTAGAAGTGGGTCAATACTGTATTATACGAAACAGGAAGAATACCCACACATATGCAGTCCTCAGCAGTGGGTCTGTCTGGTCATCTCAGATGGGCTTCGTCTCTTCTCAAATGGGCTTCTTCTCTTGTTCCCCCTGTTTGTATTTTTTATTGGTAACGACATCATTGAGCCCAGCTGGGGCTCGTTTCCTAAAGGAGAGGAAACCCCTCCTCCAGCATTCCAGCACCAGGTGAAACAGAGATACAACGAGCTAGAATAATTAGCTCCTTGTGGCATGGTGCTGTCAAAAAGGGAATGCACAGAAGCAAAGTGGTGGCTCTGCACCTGCCTCCTCGAATGTACAGAGGTCTTCCACATTTACCACTACAGGCACCACCAGCCATTAGCGCCCCATCTACGGAAGGGCAGGTGCTGCCTGCTGCCAGCTGGCCCCTTGCCCTCGGCCCTCTCCCATATAGTGGCAAAGAGGGGCAGGGCCTAGAGAGTGGGCGTGGCCTGACACACTTGGTCAGACCAGCAAACCACCGTCTGCGCATCACTCCTTGTGCTGGGCCTCGTGCCCATTGTTGTTTCTGTCTTCTCAGATGGAGAACTGAGACTAACTGAACAAAGGCCAACCAGAGAGTCCCAGTCTTAGCTGTGATCTGAACCCAGGACTCTCATGTCTCCCCAGCTGGCTTCCTTTTGGCCCTCCGTGTACAGATGCTTCCCTTTACTTTCTCTCCCAAGGAGCTCCCACAGGGGCAGTGTGGCAGAATGGGCCTGCTGTGGCCTGCAGGCCCTATTCCACCCTGCCCTCCAAGGTTTCTCTAGCACCTGGAGAAGCAAGTGCAATACCTTTATTGGCATAGTAAATTTAACATAACATTTAGGGACCTGGAGAAGCTTTTTGTTCTCTCTCAGGTAATTTGCCGCCACTACCTAACCTTTGTAGGGATTGCCCGCTGGGAGGGTCAGGATTCCCATCTTCCCTTCCAAGTTAAGAGGCCTCAGCTCCACATCTCCCACTGCCCAGCACCTGGTCATCATGGGGACCATTTACTGCCTTGTGTGCCCCTGGAGGAATAGTCGCTTGCCAACTGCCTGCCTTCCCTCGGCACTCCTTCTAAAATAGCATGTAGGAGGCAGTGGATGTCTGTGTAGTACAGAGAACCACTACCAGCATCAAAAGTTATAAAGTACTTATTAAAGAGAAAACGTTCACAAGCATAATTTTAGCACAGCACCAGACTGAGCAAGGGATTCAAAAGAAATGGGTAAAACACAATTCCTCTGTCCCTCTCTCTGTACATGCCCTATCAGATGTTAGCTTAGGAAGTTACAGATCTCTACAGAGCCACCATTAATCTTACTTCAGCTCTCCAGGACAGCACATGGTTAAATGGCTGCCTCCTCCAGACCTCAGCTAAGAGTTCTGTCTGCTCTGACGGACTCTGCACCAAAGAGAACCTTCCTCCTTGCTTCCCGGAGTTTTTAACTTCTCTCTTTCC
>NW_015166474.1:26755-34861 GCF_001447785.1 Gekko japonicus | reverse complement strand
CCCCGCCCCGGCGTAGGGGGGGGGGGGGGAACCTGACCATCCCATTGTCTAGACCTATTATCTTTTGTACGAAGGTGAGCTGAGATTAAGTCTAGAAAGCAGTCGAACTGACTTCCCCCCCTTCCTGCCTATTCTCTGCCTACAGAGAGAGAAAAACTTTTAAAACTCAGAGTGAAGGTTTTGCTCACCTCAAACCACCAAAGAAAACATGCATTTCTTCACAGGTGGCATATAATTGTCTTTAAAAGCAAGGAAGAATTACAAACACCTGCCCCCGGCAGATCAAGTGTTTTGTTTTTAGGTGGTTTTAGCAACATCTAGCCATGACCTGAGGAGACTAAAGCTCTCCATTATTACCCACTGGTTTTATGCTCAAGAATGTACAAGGGAAAAAAATCAACCCCCTTGAGCAATATATTCAGTAGTTTCAGTGCCAAAGGTACAGATGCATCAAGTAGAAAGATTATAATAGTTTGTGGGTTCATCCTGGGGGCGCACATTATGAGACAAACAACCTAGTTTTCAAATGAATGGACCAAGGGAAAGATTGTTGAAGTTAATGGTGTGTGTGTTGCTGGAATAATATGGGAGATGAAGGTGAAGGAAAAAGAATCTTGAACTTCGGCTCAAGTGGGTGTCCTGTGAAAAAGTTCTCCCATTCATTTTTTTATTCCCTCTCTTTGATCTTCTCTTACCCAGTCAAGTGGTACATGTATATGTTCTCTGCAATTGTTTGTCACACAATGGCTCACCGAACAATGCTTCTGCACAGAGAAACATTCATCCCTTGCACACTGTATTCACGATGGGGTATACATACTTCTTATATGAGCCAGTTTGGTGTAGTGGTTAAGTGCGCGGACTCTAATCTGGGAGAACCGGGTTTGATTCCCCACTCCTCCACTTGCACCTGGCTGGATGACCTTGGGCAAGCCATAACTCTGGCACAGCTGTTCTTGAAAAAGAGCAGTTTCTGTCAAGAGCTCTCTCAGCCCCACCCACCTCACAGGGTGTCTGTTGTGGGGAGGGGAAGGGAAAGGAGTTTGTCAGCCGCTCTGAGACACCTTTGGGTAGTGAAGGGCGGGGTATAAATCCAATCTCTTCTCTTCTTCTTTGTGTGAATACACCTGATTGCACACAATTGGACTTGCGATCATAGTGATGTACATGCATACAGCCCATAACACACATTATGTTGTATATGAGAGTGGAACACGCATGTGCCCAGCAATGTTCCCTCTAAGCTCCACAGTGTTGTGAGCAAAAATTCTGCGTCATTAGCAAAAAAAGCTAGTAGCATTAAAGTTGTGAGCAAGTCTTTAAAAAAATAGTTTTTTTGAAGATAGTTTTCACAATCTAGTAAAAATCTCAGAATGAATTGTTTTAAACTATGTTTTAACTATATTTTAAGAATACTTTAAACCTCATAAGAGAAAACAGAATCAAGTCAAATTTCATTACAAAAAAGTAATGACAGATTTAAAGATCAAATATAATAGTGGTGGTACAATCACTGTCGGAACCCTGCCTAACCTAACAAACAGGAAGTTGCTTAAATGTTTTCAACCTGCCCAAACTACTTATTTATTCAAATAGTTATATCCCACTTTTAGTCTGACTCAAGGCAGCTTACAAACCATGCTGAAAAGGATAATAGGGGTGTGCAAAAACGATTTTTTTTCTCAGCTCCATTATAGCTTATGGGGACCATTATAGTCAATGGGCCCCATAGGCTATAATAGAGAAGTGATCTGGGGGTATCTGGGGTTGGTTAGCCAGTACATCTGTCAAATGCCATGCAAAGCTCCAGTTGGAAAAACTGGGCTCAAAGGGGGGGAAAACTTCAAGCCAATCCTGTGTTGCCGGTAAGCACGCATGCATTCTAACTGAAGAACATCTAGCATCTAAAGTAACAGAAGCAAAGCAGTCTAACTATTCTTCCCAATGTGCTATCAAGATGTTCTCTCAGCACTAAACTGTAGCATCACTGGCAATGCCAAACCCACACTGCAGTACTTAGGAGGAGAGGCATGGGGTTTTACCGTCTCTCTGCCCGTTAAAATTCCTTGGCAGAACTTCAAAACAGAAGCAAAATCAATGCAGAGACCACTACTTCACTGCAGGGAAATGATGCATTTCCCAAGTTCTGGCCTTCCACCAACTTCTCTTAACACCATGACCTGCATAGGAGAGAAAACCAGTCTTTCATCCACTGTATTGTTCCAGTAGAAGGGGGAAGGCTTTTATAGATTTCAGTATTTCAAAATGAAGACAGGAAGTACCTTCATCAAAGAAACTCCTATAATACCTCCTGGTCTCTAGAGATATTAGCTTTGCTGGGTTTGTATCCCAGCTGTCCTGACAAACCGTGCATCCAGTTTTTCTAAGCATCCAGCTGCTGGCATCGGTGACACTCGTATCCATTGACATCCAAGGGAATGAGGCCAGAGCACGATACATCCGAGGAACATTAGGTTGTTCGCTGGATAACGGTTCGATGTTTGTGTGTCCGGTCATCTGTGCAAGTTTTTGCAAGAGCTCAGGGATGGAAAGAGGGGGAAGTAATGCATGGCCTGGATTATCTTTCGCATTGATCTTCACTTGCATGATTGCATCTCCTGATTCCGTGCATGTGCCTGATTCCACAGCCTTCCTCATCTTGAAAACCACCGGCCCCTTTTTAAGTTTTAAATTCTCTCTGTGTGTACCTGAAATAGATCTGGGCTGGCTCGGAAGGACATTGAACAAAAGCATCACTCTACAAAAGACTGTGTGTGTGTGTGTGTGTGTGTGTGTTTCCTTCTAAGATTTCACTTTGGTCAGTAGTCAAACAGGCAGTTGTTTGTCACGGTTTTGCTTTGGATGACAGTATATTCACTGAGTCAGCAAAAGTGCCATAAACAGTGTCGCTCAGAGAAGAGACCGTTCAAGGACACTAGGGACTCTAGGCCAAAAGGCTTCCTAGGGCACTCGGATGCATAAACCACATCTTTTGTCCACTGGCATTGACAGGAAAAGGCCTGTGCCGAAACTTGCATACCGATGGCAGTGGAAAGTGCCAACAAGTTATAGCTGACTTATAGCTACCCCATTAGGGTTTTCAAGGCAAGAGACATCCAGAGGTGGTTCGCCATTGCCTGCCTCTGGGTAGCAACCCTGGACTCTGGGTAGCAACCCTGGACTTCCTCGGTGGTCTCCCAACCAAGCACTCAGCCGAGCTGACACTGCTTAGTTACAGAGAGCTGACAAGGTCAGGCTATCCATCCAGGTCAGGACGACATGCCAAAACATATTTGTCCCTCGCTTGTTTCCACTGCATCATTCCCAGTTCGCAGGATCTTTGGCAGTGTAGGGTATTCTGCAATTCTTGGTTTCCAGGCTATCATCTCTCCTTACATATAGAAGAGTTTTTGTGTGACTCTTCCACACGTCTCCCCAGCCTTTGTCACTCAGGAGGGGGGCCTATCCCCTGGCCACATTGCCTCCCTCTGTCACCTCGGTCCTGCCCACAGACCCACTGGGCAGCGTCTCGCCCTCAGTCTCTGGGGAGCCGCCGGGCGGGATGGATGCTCCAATGGCTGGAAGCCTCCAAGGCCCACCACCTCGCTGCCCGGCCTACGCCCAAATAGGGCCCGGTGCCCCGCTGACCCGCGCAGCGCTCAAGGTGGCCCTGATGCTGCCGGCACCTGGCTGGCCACGGAGACTGTGCTGACCCGTTCTGCCGCCCGTCGAGCCAGGGGGCCGACAGCGTGGGCCCAGCCCTCAATCCCCTTGTGGGTGGCAGGTGGAAGGCCCTCCTGTCACCACCGGTCCTCCCGACGCACCAGCCCCTGCCGGCCCAAGACCAATGCCCATGGCCAGCCTGCGACCCAATGGCCGCCGCTGAGCCGCAAGGCCAGCCAGCGGTGAAGCCAACCCGGTGGACACTGCCCACACCCGCACAGGGACACTGCTGCAGCCCGTGCCACCGCCCTGGGGTTTCAGCGGCGTGTCCAGGCCATGGGCGTACAGAGGTCTCGCGTCCTTCTAGGGCTCATTGTATTGGTCCTACAACGGGCCTTGCTCCTAGTTAATATATATTTTCCTCAAGCCCGGAAGGTAGTCCTTGATTTTTTATGAGGGAATAGCAATTCTGAACTACAAGGAATCTCAGTTTGGTGTAGAGGTTAGAAGAAGAAGAAGAGAGAAGAGATTGGATTTATACCCTCCACTACCCAAAGGTGTCTCAGAGCGGCTTACAAACTCCTTTCCCTTCCCCTCCCCACAACAGACACCCTGTGAGGTGGGTGGGGCTGAGAGAACTCTGACACAAACTGCTCTTTTTCAAGGACAGCTGTGCCAGAGCTTGTGACTGACCCAAGGTCACATCAGCAGGTGCAAGTGGAGGAGTGGGGAATCAAACCCGGTTCTCCCAGATTAGAGGCCGCACACTTAACCACTACACCAAACTGCAGACTCTAATCTGGGAGAACCGGGTTTGATTCCCCACTCCTCCACATGCAGCTGCTGGTGTGACCTTGGGTCAGTCATAAGTTCTTTCAGAGATGTTCTCTCAAGGACAGTTCTTGAAAGAGCTCTCCGAGCCCCACCTACCTCACAGGGTGTCTGTTGTGGGGAGGGGAAGGGAAAAACTGCTCTGAGACTCTTTCAGGTAGTGAAGGGCAGGGTATAAATCCAATCTCTTCTTATTCTTCTACAGGTGGAAGAGAGATGTGCACTCATTTCACCTTGGGAAGTACCAAATAATTACCATAAAACATAGCAGGGCCCCTAGCTGGTTGGAGTAGTTCACTTTTTGGTTATTCAAGACCTGTCTGTGGTTATGAACACCAAATTACTGGAATTGAAGCATCCTATGGATGCCAGATGGGAGAGAAGGTGACATGCTATATAGCCAGTTCTTGTCAAATCTCAGAAGCTCAGCAGGGTCAGTACTCGGCAGGGAAACCACCAAAGAAGGCTGTGCAGAGGAAGGCAATGTCAAACCACCTCTACTTCTCACTTGCCTTGAAAGCCCCTGGCTGGGGTCGCCATAAGTCTTGGATGGGAGACCACCAAGGAAGGCTCTGCAGAGGAAAGCCGTGGCCAACCACCTCAGCTTCTCGCTTGCCTTGAAAGCCCCTTGCTGGGGTCGCCATAAATCTTGGATGGGAGAGCACCAAGGAAGGCTCTGCAGAGGAAAGCCGTGGCCAACCACCTCAGCTTCTCGCTTGCCTTGAAAGCCCCTTGCTGGGGTCGCCATAAATCTTGGATGGGAGAGCACCAAGGAAGGCTCTGCAGAGGAAAGCCGTGGCCAACCACCTCAGCTTCTCGCTTGCCTTGAAAGCCCCTTGCTGGGGTCGCCATAAGTCGATAGCAACTTGGCAGCACATATGTACATAGGGATACCAGTGGAACACGGGGATGCCAGGGAAGGGAAGGCAGCTTGTTTGAAAAGGCAGCTATACTTCAGGCTGTAGGCAACCCGGAGTCAACCAGTAGGTCTTCCATGCTTGGGAATTGTACCCAAAGATGTTCATGCTATAGCTGCCCTGCACAATTCTGCATGGGTTCATCTGCATTAGTCAGAACAATGCAAATGGACGTGTGCAGATTGCATGGGACACCGCAGACCCGTGTCATTTGACATGAGCTTGAGAGTAGCTCGTTGCCCCACCTTGCCACGTTCCCTGCCACACAACCACCAGCTTGGCAGCCCGAGTTGACTGTCGCAATCTGGAGGAGTGTCTTCACAGGACAGTCCACGGCTGCGCACCCTCGTTCCTGTTTTCACTAGGAATCTTTTGTCCCGCAATAATAATCCCTCCTGTTTCATTCAAAGCACGTACAACCCCACTCACCCGACATCATTGCAGAATGCACTCACAGATAACAAAGGAAAATGATCAAAAATTGACCGTTGAAATGAAACAAATTATACTTTGTGTGTGCGTGTGTGTGTGTCTGTGTGTTTTAGATGAATGCATCATTCTCATTCTTTTAAGGTGTAAAGACTTTGGAACAGTCACATCATTATGTGTTTTTTTCAACGTACCAGAGTAAACAATGGCCTCCCTTTGATGTGCAAAGTCCTTTGATCCTGCTGTTACCCCCCCTTCCTTACAGATGTCACACAATTAATACTGAAATGAATGTTGTATTATTGGCTTGTTAGAAAGTTGGGCACCAGCGTGATAGGCAACAAGCAGTGACATTTTCTCAAATGCAATTCACAGTTAAATCCAAATTTAATTTTTCTTTTAACAATCGGTACTACTTGATGTTATAAATGGGAGGTGAGGAACTGAAGTGGGCCGGTGCCCCAAAAGTGGAAGGGCACGGATACTCAAGGGAACAAAGGCATTGGGGAAAAACAACAACTGGGTCCTCTGTAATTGATTTCCCCAGCAACTTGCATAATACTGCAATGACAAAAGACCTAACAAGCCTTTAATATGTTTTAAGGAGATTGGCACAATCCAGGAACTGTTTGTCAGCAACCAATAAAACTGATGTTAGTCATGCCCAAGTCTCATTCCCTTGTTTTTGATGTGGCTTTAATCACGACTACAACTTAGCCAAATTTTCATGCAGTTTCAGGACTCCTAGTCTCCTGAAGACCACCATACCCTTTACCCTTTTCATCGATTTCACTCCTTTTTTCCTTCTCTGCAGCCGCTTGGGTGTCAATTTCTGTTCGAAGTTCTTTGCGCATTCTGTGAGATTCAGCAAACAAGGATGACCTCTCAGTGTCACGAATCCAATCAAATCTGGCTGGGTGATGACATTGCAAAGCCAACTCGGAGTAAGGGCAGTGTATCCTGCCCTCATTCTGAATGTCGCAGGATTCTCCAAATTATTCCTGAACCAACAACACGTTTCACAGGAGGCAAATTTCTTCACAACACACGCCTCCTGCTTGGACTCAGCCATAGTCATGACTAACTTTTTCTGGATTGTACTCCCACGTTTTTAATACGATGTTCTGCATGCCTGAAAACCCTTCATATTGTATACCATGGTTCAAAACTCTGAGTGACGTGCCCATAATTTGATTGTCATCTCATCTGTTGCAATGCATGTCAATATTACTGAATATTACGAGCCAGAGTCGAGAATGTATGTGCTGCTGTGTGATCCATTTCCATTGCTTTAGAACCCTATTGCAAATGTGACTTTTCTTCCCATGATGGTGTTACCTTGAAATGCATCTGCTGGCCTCAGACCCTCAGATTTACTTGGTATAATTTCCCCCTGACAATATGGCGCTTGTGCCGAGGGCCTTCAAGGACTGTGTCCTTTACTGCACAGTATTATTTTGTATGCTTGCTTTGAACATGTTACATTACTTACTGAACCTGCCCTAAACGAAAGAAAAAGATAAATGTGTAGATACTCATATATGATAATAGGAGACTGATATAGGCAGTGTACAAAGGTGAAAACAAAATGAATACAATGACTAAATACCCGTAGGCTTGGTTCAGAGCCTGACTAAATTGTGATCTAGCTCTCGGTCTGGAGGGCAGGTGGGTGTCTCTCCATTCTATCTGGCACCTGAAGCCATGTGTGGGGCGGAAGCCTGTGGGCACAATGGCCCAGTTGGTTCTGCTCTTTCCACTCACAAAAGTAAAGATCTTGCCAACTGGGCTACAATGCAAATGGGCCTCCGCTTGCAGTACTGGCTCAACATGTTTCTTTAGAAGAGCAAGGTTTGAGTCCAGTAGCACCTACATGGCCAGGGTCCGACATACCTGAGGGACCATCTTTCCCCATATAGACCCCCAAAGAGCACTTCGGTTGGAATCACAGCACCGTTTAGTGACCCCGGGCTCTAAAGAGGCCAGGCTAGCTACCACGAGGGCCAGGTCCTTTTCGATGGCGGCCCCTATCTGGTGGAATGAGCTCCCGGAGGAGTTCAGGGCTCTGCGGGACCTTTTACAGTTCTGCAGAGCCTGCAAGATGGAGCTCTTCCGCCAGGCTTTTGAGTAGGGGCCGCCGCCGCCACTACCACCACCACATAACTGCGGAGTAGGACCGCCGGGGTGGGCTGATGAGTATTTGGAACATCATGGCTCATGGCGTCCCCCTTCTGACTTTTGACCTCTGACCTCCTCCTGATATGCA